>NC_134403.1:334582148-334882148 GCF_038048845.1 Mixophyes fleayi
TAATTACCAGTATACCAATTTACTCAAAACATATTTCCCTCCCTCCAAACAGTCCCTACAATAAATTAAATAGCATTCAAGTTTAATAAACATAGCCATTTTCCACAACCGTTCCCGAGAATAAATAATTCATATACACATTTAATAAATAGCCCTCCTCCCCAAAATCAGCCCCATATTCAATTGATAACCTTAAACCACCCTGGCATGAAATTAAAGGTTTCTTCACCTCACCTTAAATAATTAGCACCTACCTACACTCCACCATTAAATAGCCTACCTCCCACACTATATTAAGATCCTTCCCTCACACGCCATATTAACATACTGCGGCCACCCACACACACGCCTAATTAAAAAACTGCGGCCACACACACACACGCCTAATTGAATTGCTGCGGCCACACACACACACTATATTAACATAGCACACACACTCCCTCTATTAACATACATTTTCACTTACTCCCCCCCTTGCAGCCATGTTCACTCTCCCCCCCGCAGCCATGTTCACTATCTCACCCCTCCCCCTGCAGCCATGTTCACTCCCCCCCCCTGCAGCCATGTTCACTCTCCCCCCCCTTGCAGCCATGTTCACTCCCCCCCTGCAGCTGTGTTCACTATCCCACCCCTCCCCCTGCAGCCATGTTCACTCCCCCCCCCTGCAGCCATGTTCACTCTCCCCCCCCCCGCAGCCATGTTCACTCTCCCCCCCCCTGCAGCCATGTTCACTATCTCACCCCTCCCCGTGCAGCCATATTCACCCCCCCCTTGCAGCCATGTTCACTCTCCCCCCCCTTCAGCTATGTTCACTCTCCCCCCCTGCACTTATGTTCACTATCTCACCCCTCCCCCTGCAGCCATGTTCACTCTGCCCCCCCCCTGCAGCTATGTTTACTATATCATCCCTCCCCATGCAGCCATGTTCACTCTCCCCCACCCTGCAGCCATGTTCACTCTCCCCCCCCCCTGCAGCCATGTTCACTCTCCCCCCCCCTGCAGCCATGTTCACTCTCCCCCCCCCTGCAGCCATGTTCACTCTCCCCCCCCCTGCAGCCATGTTCACTCTCCCCCCCCCTGCAGCCATGTTCACTATCTCACCCCTCCCCGTGCAACCATGTTCACTCTCTCCCCCCCCTGCAGCCATGTTCACTATATCACTCCTCCCCGTGCAGCCATGTTCACTCTCCCCCCCCCCCCCTTGCAGCTATGTTCACTATCTCAACCCTTCCCCTGCAGCTATGTTCATTTATCCCCCACTCCCCCCCTCCAGTAACTGTCCCTATCCCCCGGAATTAAAATACTAAAATAAAAAGAAACCACTTACCTAATCAGCCTGCTGGCTGGCATCCACTCTCCGTCCTCAACAGCTGAACCACAGATTGCAAGAGTTTCTGCGCGGCAGCGCATGATGTCACGTCGCGCGGCCGTGCAAAACCTAAAGTGTCGGGGTCCAACAGCGCCAGGAGCCGGACCGGCCCACACGGCCATCGGCCCTTCTGGCAAATGCCAGAAGTGCCAGATGGCCAGTCCGGCCCTGCTCAGAAGTATGTGCTGAGAGCAAAAACAGCATAAAAGACACACATTTTAAAATTGTAAATGTATTATAGAGCTAAGAAATGTCTGGAGATGATGAATTGGGCAGAACTCTGATACCTGAGTTGTACCTCAATGCACAGGCCTAGTGTGGTTATCTACTGTTTAACTGCTTTAACCAATTTATGGGTCATTTTCACCCTTGTCGTTCTTACTGAAACTTGTGCACTTCTTGTGCACGTCTCAGTGGAAAACCACCTTAAACTTACAAAAGCTTGTCACTCTTAAAATTGTTTTCAGAACTTCAAAATGATTGCAATTTGTTATTTGTCTTGGGTAAACAAAAGGAGGACATGTCCTCCATATTTGCCTCCTCTTGTCCGCTTTGTCTGCCAGAGAATGTGCCCAAAACAGGAGTTGGGGGCATAGTGTGGTTACACACATTTGGTAAAGAAACTAACCACTACAATTCATTGTCATGTGCCACTTAACCCCAATCTCTGTGTGCCAGAATCCTCCGTCAACTCTGCTTCATTGTTAATCAGAGCTGTATGTAATAACTAAAAATTACATTTAGCACCTGCTCCAAAAACTAATATACATAACGTTTGCAAACCTGAGAGCAATTATTCAAACATATGATCTTGTCTTGGTGGTTAATTGAATATACTTTATCAGCATGGGAAAAGCTTTCGCATTTGTTCTGAAAATTCAGCAGATAGACATTTATTTCCACTTTATTCTTGTCCTCCAAAAGTATTGTAAAAAATTTGTTACTTAAAAATGAGGATCGCCACAAGGATTTTTTTTTCCCAAAGCTTTTTGTGAGACAAAATCGTAACTGTCACATACTGATTTATGTTCACATGACAAAGCTGCTGAGTAAGAGGAACTCCATTTCTACTATTAGTATCTGAATATTCTTTGGTTCCTGACACACTCTCTGGAATGGCATATCTTTTCTTTTTACTCTAAAAAGTTAAGTGCTTGGGGCCCTGTATTAATTATGGCATTGCTATAATATATATTCCTGTACTGTTTTCTGCTATTCTATAGTACAGAAACTTTCTAGTATTCAGATTTAAGGGAGAACTTCATAAGGGATTTTTTTTAAATGAAATTATAGTAGTCTTATGCAGCGGTGGGACAAGCCTTTTTGGGCATTAAGGCAAAGTTGGCAAAATTTGCTCCTCCTGTGGCTGGAAATAAACATCTGAAAGAAACCCATACAAACAAAGAGAGAACATGTAAACTCCACGGGGATAGGGTCCTGATCAGAATCAAACCTATGAACCCAGCACTGTGAGGCAGCAATGCTAACCATTGTGCCACCATGATTACTAAAATTCTAGCTTTTGTGGAGGAGTACATTTTTGTGACACAAAGTACAAAGGGCTGCATGACAGTTCTAAAGGTGTATTCAGTCATTTATTAAGCAAAAGGCAGATTCACACAATCTCAGGAGATTTGGAGTGCAAAAATAGCAGCTCGGGGTGAGGCAGCAGAGTAAAAGTGAGACAGTTACTGATCTATTCTGTGTGTCAGTTGTAGTCCTTTATATAGGAGCTGTCCAAAACGCTTTTCACGACTAATAGTGGGTTCTTTAGCAAGAAACTGGATTATTCTTGCAAAAAAACCCAGTGAGGAAGCCAATGCCGGTGGCAAAACGCATTTGGTCCTCTTCCTACACAGGGATTGAAGTAGTCAGCTAGAGGCAGGCATATAAAGCGGGAGAGAGACCTTAGAAGTTCAGGGAATAGGGTTGAGGTGGTAAGTTGTAGTGTGCGACTGTGAGGTGAGTACAGATACTTTGTGCTCAGTTACAAGGAGAAAATGAGCTGTGTGGATTGGGCAGTGCAGGAAAGCAGGGTGGAGTGTACGGAGACTAGCATGAAGAAATATCCTGTTGAATTGTTTCAGTTGTGTTTTTGAAGTAGGTGTCTAAATCATGAGCTGTTCGGTAGGAAGGTGCAGGTGGTGGAGGTGGGCAAAAAAGCGAACTGGTGATGGAAAAGAGGCTTAGAAGTTTAGAAAACTGGTTGACTAATGGAGCAGTAAAGTAGGTTTGCTTGACAGGTCAAATAGCACCATGGTAAACTAGAAGAATACAATTACAGTGAAGGAAGTTGGCACTGCTTCAGATGATTGGAGCACTTAACAGTAGATTTGCCCCGCCCTCAAAGTGTTCCAATTATCTTCTACCATTTATCATATCCATACAACCTTTTGACATAGAGCCTCCAGTATTTTTCTTTGTGTCAAAGATTGAAGTTAATATATTTTTGTCTTTTTTTTTCAGACGCAATAATTATTTATATATGCATCTGTGTGGAATTATATGTGTCTTGAGTGGAATTCAGAATGAAGAGCAAAATTTAGTTTTGTAAATGAGGGAATAAAATGAAGTATGAAAAAAAAAATTAAATGTATTTCTCCACAAGTCCTTTCTTAACATAATTTAAAAACACGGTCTTGCATAATGTGTGATGGTTTTATGGGTGGGAGATATGAATTTATGAATTACTTAAACTATAACAATAAACATTTTTAATATGACCTTTGCATCCTATTTTGAAGAAGATCAGAGAGATTTTTTTTTTTCATATTAAGTTAACTAATTCTAATTTAACTTAGCATGACAGCTAACATACTAAATTTACCTTAGTTAGTATGTCATACAGTCTATTTCTGACTAAACTTAAATAACACAGAGGTAATGCAGTTTGAGGATCAAACACATAAAATATGTTTTAGGATTGAAAGACCAAGAGTACAGAGAGAATCATTTGTGTCACGAAAGCCCAGCCTGTCCCAGATACAGCAGTCTGAACAGAGGACCGTGACTGGTGTCACCTTAGTCACTAAGCAATGAATACACCTTTTCTGCCACCACAAAGCATTTATTATGGTGTCCTTACGTTCACCAGAACCACTTATTAATGTTTCACACTTAAATCACATACACATGTAGCATGAGCCTTCCTGGGCTTTGTAAATTCACAAAGAATCACAGAGAGGACACTAGATAAAATATGTATAATCTGAAAAATGTTTTCAAGGCTTATTTACAAAAAGGTAATAAACAGACATACAATAGGTTTCCACAGTTGAGTTTCAGAAAATAAAATAGGAAATAAAACCAGAATCCCTACTTACAAGTTCAGGAATTGGCATGTGAGGCGTACACATTGAGAAGAATGGCACATTTCAGTCATGGTAGACCCTCCTCAAAGAAATAGACAATCTGATGTCTATAACAAGGGATTTTTAAATAATTTCTTGTTGGGCCCCACCTAAGGAATTTTATTTTTCACCTAAGTTAGATGGATGCCCAAAATGACACTGAGTTTTCCCCGAAGTAAGTTATCTATCACTAAGATATATGTTTGGGCACCTCAGAGAATCTCTCACCTCTGATCTTCTGCCTGGCTAAGCCTAACTCCTCTACATACACAAACTATTCAGAGATCTGTCACTGGGCAGGGCTAGTTTCAAAAGACCATTGACACTTGCCTAGGTCAGACTCAGGTCAGTTAACAAAATACACTTTGAAAGGTTACATAAAATATTCCGAGTGTTATACATAAATTCTACAGAAAATAACAATCAGTCATTAGATATACTACATAATTTCCACAATTTGAATCAATAAATTACAGAAATTAAAGTTAAAAACATCCCTTCTGTGACATTGTTTGTGTGCCTAAGGAATAAACTACTCAGGCATACAAAAGATGGTAACCAATGGTGCAGAGATGTAAATAATTTTACTTTCCAGTACTTGTCAGTTTTAAAACATGTACAGACTGTTATCCATAGGCATTGACATGTGCTACAAAGAGAGCCTGCATGGAGGGATTTGGAACCATGTGCTATATACTATTAATTGCAGTTTTACAGGACAGAGTAGTAAAGCCAAAATTTATATCAGAGAAAGGTCATTCTTGGCTCATAAATCAAGAAAAAGGTCATTACAGATGTGACAATTGTTATTTATGTAAATAAATTGATCAAATTAGACTTTTAGTCCTCCAAGGGGGTAAAGTTTTATAGTATTTTCATTAGCTGTAGAGCGCAATATTTGGTTTATATGCTTAGTGTCTTTGCAACATAGTGTAAATGGGAAAAACAATTAGACAAATGAATAGGAGAGTAAGTAAACATTTACATTACATAACCAGAAATATATTGGTAATTGCCATAAACATCTGATTGATCATTTGAAATATTACTATTTATCAAACCTTGAATGGGGTAAATGTATGGGTTTGGAATATGTGCAACAAGGCACCGAAGGGGGTGATAGACTTCTAAGTTTATTTAATGTAGAGGCCAAATGGATTATCAGATTACTGGACTTTGTGGTCTCAATGAACAACTGAATATCGGTCTCTTTCTGAAAAAGGGAAACAATCCCCCCAAAACACTATGTATACTTACATATTAATTTAGCACAAAAAAAATAGTTATTATTGGTAGTTGGGACTTGACTTCTCCCATAAATAGTGATGCATGCACTCTGTTGACAAAACAGTGCACAGTTATGAGATGTAAGCTGGAGATTCACAGACTGTTATCCAATTATAGTCATAAGTGCCTGGACTACTCTGCACATAGAGCCTGTCTGCCTTTAACAAGTGATATCAAACAAAAGTTGTATTATAATTAAAAAGTGAACTGGTTTTATGTATTAGAAGTGCAGAATAAACGCACAAAGCGTTTCCAAGGTTTCTGATCAGTGCAGGCCCAGGGTTTTCTTATCTCTAGTAAATGGCCCAGATTTTAACACTAACTTGGAGGTATTGTTATCCACTAAGTTTCACTAATTTCAAAACTTTCTTTGCCCTGTCTAGGCACATTTTGTAAAACATGCAAATAATTCTGCACAGCCACTGTATATAAATCTTAACATGAAAATATGTGACACTTAAAATAAAGACAGTTCTAATGTCCCTTTTCATTTTTCATTACTGTAATATAACCCTCCTGTGGTCGAGTACACTTTACACACTACAACACACCACCAATCGATCCAGATCTTGCACTGATGAGCTACAAAAAGGTCAAAACAGGCTGTCCACAAGTTAAATTGATAAGTCTGTATCTCTGGCTATATTCATGCTAAAAAGACAGCATTTCTGGAAGCATAGTTGGTCAACAGAGGCAAGTAAGAAACAATTTAGATATCTACAGTACTGTGCAAAAGTTTTAGGCAGGTGTGGAAAAAATGCTGCAAAGAACGTTTTCAAAAATAGAAGCATTAATAGTTTATTTTTTATCAATTAACAAAGTGCAAAGTGAATGAACAGAAGAGAAATCTAAATCAAATCAATATTTGGTGTGACCACTCTCTGCCTTCAAAATAGCATCAATGTATCAATTCTAGGTACACTTGCACACAGTTTTTGAAGGAACTCGGCAGGGAGGTTGTTCCAAACATCTTGGAGAACTGACCACAGATCTTCTGTGGATGTAGGCTTGCTCAAATCCTTCTGTCTCTTCATGTAATACCAGATGGTATTCAGTAGATCTTCTAAACAAGCTTGTCCTTGGCGTGACAACACTCCTTGCAGTCACCATATAGTTTATTTTAAATGTAACTTATTTATATTGGTGGAATGATGATTATGTGGGATGTAAAGCATTGAGCTGATCTATAGCACAGATAACTCATATCCTGCACTGTAGGATACGTAGATATACTGGTTGTTATAAATGAGCTATGGGAAAGTAAAAATATTCTGTTACAAGATGTTTCATGCTAGTTTAATAACCATTATTATCATAATAAAAAATGTAAAAAGCTAACATAGATTTTGTTTTCCAAATTTGACAGGATATTGTTTGTTTCTCCTTTGTAAATTAATTGAAAGCGTTCAGGATCAAAAAAGCAAACTACTTGGTATAGAGAGGGTTACAAAATCCAATATATTCCATTAACGGAATAAAAGGAAAGATGCCTGAGAATAAGACAATAATGGTCGGAAGATCCATCAATTCGCTCAACATTATTAAGGTTTTTCTCAACCTTTTATCCTGTATTATGTAATATGATGCATATACTAACACGCTGCTATTCATTTTACTATGATAGTTTTCATCTCTACCAATGGTTTTGCTGTTTTTTAATTTACTCTCAATTTCCGATGGAACGAGGGAAGTGTTTAAAATGTGTGTTTCTGTTAGTTACAATAAATGCGAGACTTCCCAGATAATCACAACTAGGGAGACAAATGATGTAATGTACATTTAGAACTATTGTTTTATTGTAATGTAAGTATTGTGTCTAATCTACTTCTACCTATATTTTAATGCTTCAATTGATTTCATCTCAAGAAAGTAAGTATTGCAATGCACTTGTGTGTTTTATGCATGTTTTGTGTACACAGCATGTAATGGTAATATTAATGTCAATGCACCTTCTGTATAACAAATTCGGAGCTATTAATGGCTTGGGAAAATATAATTTAATTTTCACAAATTTTTCTGTTAGTTAAATTGTTGATCTGTAGACACCTTGCACAATGTCTATGTTTCATGTTCAATTTCAACGCAAATGTTTCTTCTGAGATTGTAAAAAGACTACTACTTGAATATACTCCTTACTCTAACATTTGCACCTTACTTTACATAAAATAAAAAGTCTACTGAAAACTAATTAAAAATAAAATAAAAATGGTACTACATTTCTGATATATGAAAGCTGACCAAATGAGCTCTGCGCACACTAAGTAAGCAAATTGTAGCTTAACCTCCAAGCCAGCAGTGTCATGATGATTGACATTGCTGGCTCTGCTCAGCGGTACTGCTCTTTGGCAGGAACAATTCTGTCAGTGAGCGTACTCTACCTTCTCCTAGAATACAGTTGGAAATCATTGAAATCATGAGCATTTGTGTTCTGGCCATCAGTAAGTTATTCAAATACTGAGGAAATAAAAAGTATTTAGAACAGTGCATGCATGCAATTTGCAAAGTCTGGTGAGTATCTGCATAGATATTCCTATATATGGGTTTCATTTTTTGCTCCTGCAATACTGCTCATTTAATTTGATAACAATCAGGGGCCATCAGGATTTCCTTTTTATTGTTGTTTATTATTATTATTATTGTTTATACAGCATTATTATATTATGCAGTGCTGTACAGAGAATATGTAATTAACATCAGTCCCTGCCCCTAGAATCTTACAGTCTAAATTCAATATCAGACAAACATTCCAGGGTCCATATTGTTAGCAGCCAGGTAACCTACCAGTAAGTTTTTGTTCACTAATCACTTATATTTCAAAACATGCCACATTTTTAGAAATCCAAATGTCACTGCTCCTGTTTATGCACTTATGTTTAAAGCTTTCTAGACATAACTCCTTCATTGACTCCACTTGCAGGCATATGGAGTCTTCTTATTCGGTTTGTGCTGTTCACCTGACATTCAAGTGTAGTCATGTGTGTGGAAGGTTTTTTTGTTGTTTTTTTAAGAAACTTTGTATTGGATTGTTGGATCTAATCAATCAGTTCACCTGTTAATGTCAGTTTACCAGTTTGTGAGCTCATCAGCCGGAGCAAATAAAAGACACTGCAAGTTCTGTGTGTGTGCAATTACCTCTACTTTATTATTTACAAATTCACATACTTATAGCACTCTGGTTACACAAAATCACGTACTTCAGCAAACTACGCCCCTAACTATCCTATCTGCGTCTTAACCACTCATTGTGCATGTTTTCGTTACACAGACCTTGCTATATTCTCACAGGAATTCTCCCAAGGGGGCTGGTGGTTTATCTCCTGTCTGCCATATCCAAGGTCATGGGCACAGCTTCTTGCAAACAACAAATTAATAAAGAATAACTTCTACAAACTAGCTGCATTTAAGCTGTCTTTAAGCTGTACAAGGACAAAATGGCTGTAAGGCAACAAGATGGCTTCAGCTCAGCAAAATCACATTTCTCAGGACTCAGAGTAACACAAATTGAACAAAAAACACAAAACATATCACACACTGTAAAAATAGATGATATATCTAGGTATAGTATAAAACATTAATAAATAAACTATAATAAACATTGCACAAAATGAATGATGAGCAATAAATTATCAACAAAGCCAAAATATCAAAAGATTAAATATACTGAGTTTACAACAGATATTAATCAACAATTTTTGTAGATTGAGTACAGTCTGACATGGCGCGCCCAGATTTTTTTTAACACTGTAAAGTTATATGATATATTTGCAGTGAATTATAAGTTTGGGAATCTAATTTTTACCAGGGATATATTAAAGGAAGGTACATTCTTTTATTGTATCGGAAGTTGGAAAACTTTATTAAGACAAAGTATTATTTAACAATTCCTAATTAAAATCCAAAAAATAATTTTCATTCAATTGCCCTTATCAATATTGACCAAGATGCTTGACAAAAGCTCTAAAAATCGGAGTGAAGGATGAAAAATAAATAGTATATAAAATACAACCTAAGAGATAGAGAAAAAGAAATAAAGATAATACAATGTGTTCTGTATTCTCTACTGATTAACATTAATTGGTTAAAAAGAAGCCATTTAATCTCCCTGGGGCTAATGTCTGTAGTTGAAACATCCATTTGGAGATAAAAAAAATAACGTCTTGTCCTTCCCATGCTTTAAAGGTGTTTAATATCTGTAAACTTCAAACTCTTGGGATCTTTATTGTGTTTTAGCAAAAAAAATTGCTGGACACATTGCGTGTAGTGGGTCAAAAGTATTTAACTTTTTTATTTTGGCATGACAATTTATTTAAGTTGTGTAGTTGATTGTTTTTTGCATGTCGGACAGCTCATTTAATAATGATATCCTGGGGCCTGATTCATTAAGGAACTTAAATTAATTAGTTTCTTATTTCAGTCTCCTGGACAAAACCATGTTACAATGCAAGGGGTGCAAGCTAGTTTTCTGTTTTGCACATAAGTTAAATACTGACTGTTTTTTCATGTAGCACACAAATACTTGATCGCTTATTTGTACACTGAAATTTAAAGTTGATATTTGTGTGCTACATGAAAAAACTGTAAGTATTTAACTTGTGTGCAAAGCAGAAAACTAATTTTCACCCCTTGCATTGTAACATGGTTTTGTCCAGGAGACTTAAATAAGAAACTTCTTAATTTAAGTTCCTTAATGAATCAGGCCTCTGGTGTTTATTTTATCTCTGTATCTTGAGCTATATAAATAACTGTGTGTAAGTAAATTTTTGAAGTTTATTTTCATCTTGCAGGTAAAATAAACTTAAGGTTTTCATACAGTTTTAAAATAGACTATTGTTTCTAAGTAATATATATTCTATTACAATTGAATGACTACTGTATTGTGCTACAAAAGTGATATCAAAATCTGTGTATATTTGGTTTTGTTTATACACCAACAGAGCATCCCTATTTAAAGTTTACACGTCTTTGTATGTTTTCTGAACCTTTTCTTTATCGCTTTTTCTTTAATCTTTTAGGCAAAATCTCTGATTGTTTTTCATATGCTAATAGGGCAGTTCAGTTATGCCTTGTACACTGTCCCCCTGGAACATTGTAGAGCCAATGTTGGTGATTACTCATCATTGGTTGAAAATTGTTGAACTTTAACGGCTTTATATGTCCAAGTTTTTAATTAGTTCTTGTTAACATAAATCTCAAAGTCCAGGAACGCTGGTAAACTCCAAATTGATGTTGTTAGTACTGATACAATATATAGCAAAAAAATTGTCCCTGCCTTTTTATGTACCTTTCAATAGAAAAACATAGAAAAACAAATCATCAACATATCAGCATACTAGATCTTTTGAAAATTGGTTCTGGTTCCATAAGGTGTCCTCTTCTCATTTAGATACAAAGAGGCTTGCATAACTAGTTGCAACATGTGTACCCATAGCTGTCCCTTTAGTTGGTTGTAAAATTCAGCTTTGTGCTATAAAAAGTCCATGATAAAAATGATTTGTGCTGTTTTTAATGGGGAATATATTTTATAAAAAAATGGTAAGTATGATTACATCCATCTGTGTGACTTGAGCATGGATATAGGGACTTCACGTCTCATGTCTCTAGGAGTCCTGCCATTGAACATCTTGTAATACTTGTAAAATGTAAAATGAATCAAATGCCCCTCAGATAGATTATTTTCTGAAGTAACCAGCCCCTGTAAGAATTGGTCAATGTACGAGTATAAATTGGATGTGAGGCAGCCTATAGAGGATACCGTAAAATTACATGAATGATTTCTATCTTTGGAAGATGACACAAAACTTGTAAATTGATATGTTTTATAAATAGGAGGTCACATACATTTTTTTGTTAAAATCCCTAAAAGAAGAACTTCTTCAAAATGCTCAGAAAATTTGGATAAATGCTGTATGGTAGGGTCACACAATATTTTTTTTACAATATTTTGAAGAATTGAGAATGGTATAGTAGTTTCCCTTGTCCTTATATTACAACAATATAAAACAGAATTATGATGGTAATATGAATCTTTAATGTGGGTTGTTAGACTGTCTGGACACTGACGCTGTCACACTGATAGATGACCTGTTAATCACATGGTGGGGCACCTATGAAAACTTATAGATTTTGTGCAAGCCTTGAATATAAATTGTTGAAACTTAAAATTCACAGCTGACGCAGAGCAAACCTTTTTGGAATTTGTGGACTGCTCTATTCATTTAGATAATCAAAATGGAATGCAACAAACAATTTGTTGCAGGCTAAAAGTAAACATTCTAATGTCTTTTTGAAAAGGATTCTTAACGGACAAGAGAAAATTCAGACATTAAGACTATCAAAAGAGGTCAATATGTTACATAACAGATTAAAAAAGAGTGTACCAATTTAAAACCATTAAATATGAGTAAGGTAAAAGAGAAAATGTTGGACGGATGAAAATACATTAATTAATATAGCAAAATACACATTTCCACGGTGGCTTTACTTTTAGATAACACCATAAAATATGGGATAGAAAATCTATATTAGAATCCCTCCAGCATAATTTTGAATGACATTGGTATATTTTGTAAAGTTATAAAGGCACTAAATAACATCTGTAAATAAATATTTAAGTAAATACATTTCAATAAGTTTTTTTAATGGTTTATTAAAGGATACCAGACTATTGAGTAGTGGATAATTTAAGGTTTAGTTCTATTTCCCACTGTTTCATTTGTTTTGTCTTTACAAACTGTTTGGTATTAGTAAGAGTGGCATAACAAATAGAAACAGTTTAACAGTTGATTCTATAACATTCGTTTCTCAAAGATTTGATTATAGATAAGAGGAACAAGCTTGATTTGAACAGATGCCTTATTAGGGGTGCTATACAATATTTATAAATCTCTAAAACTGTGTATTCTACCTTCAGTAAATAAACTAGTTATTTTACATATTCCTTGCTACAAAATTATTATAAGCGTAATGGGGATGCTATAAGGGTTCAAATACAATCTTATTTATCACAAATATTATCAGCAATTGCCATTGCTGGATATTCGATGTTAGGTTTCGTTCTAAGAGATGTGGAGAAAAGTAATGAATCAATTAGAGGGAGATGTATCAAGCTGCAATTTTCCAGGCCGAAATTTTCAAAAGCGCCACTTTAGAAATTGCCGCCCCAAGTTTTATACATGAAAACAATATAAACAGCAGGATGTATTCATTTGCGTTTTGGAAACCCGCTGTAAATAGGCTGCAAAGAAAAATACATTGATATATTTCCCCCTGAGGGTTAGTTCACAGAGAGCTAACTGTTCCATTTGTTTGTAGACCACATATAAAGTTCGTCCAAAATGATATCAGTATACTAGACTCTGGGCTCAGGGGCAGCTAGGCATCCTTGCGATTTGGAATGTTTCATAATGTACCAAGCTATTCTCGGGGTTTGTTTTTTTCAAATGAAGTGTTTGAATATAGAGAAGATGTTATCATTAGGAATGGTATTGTTCTAAATAAGTAGAGAAATTGCAATATAATTATTATTTTAAAAGAGTTGATTTTACTTATGAGAGATATTTGATAATAGGGCCAATTGATGAGTGTTTGCTCTTTTTTGACTAAAGGTAGTTGAGAGATATGATTTATTTGTTTAGTTACCTAAGTGCCAAGTATTTCATGGAATCTGACTTCCAGGTGGAAATGTAACTTTTAAGTATATTCAGAGTGGAAGGAAGACTAATTAAGGGTTAGGCTTCAGTTTAAAAGTGTTAGGTTTGTTGTGTATATGTCTAGTAGTTGAAGTAATGCACTAACTGAGGATACATTTGAGATAATGTGAGAATAACATTATCTGCAAACAGGTAGATGTTCAATACCTAATATAGAGATGCCATAAACAAAGTGTTTTTTCCGTAAGCTAACAGTTCCAAAACTGTTACATACCGCAACGATACAAAATGTACTGCCATTGGTATTTACCAACCCAGGGTTCATTAGCGAGCCCTGGTGAACCCCCCCCCCCCCTAAAGTGGCTAAAAACTCCTTCACTGTCAGCCAACCGCTGCCGGCAAAAGGAAGAAGTGTGGCTAACGCTTTTCTTTAGAGGTCCATGGCGACTGCAGTGATCAGAGTAAAATATGTTAGGGTAGAATAATTCTCTGATTTCTCCTGCTTTAACTCCTTAAGGAAACAGCTGTCTTCTCTAGAGTTTTGGCTCAACACAGCTTGTAGGTTGAACTAGGTCTCATTGTAGGTTGTACTAGGTCTATTTTCTGAAATTGAGACTTTATGCTGTGCAACCCTTGGCATCCTTAACATTTACAAGCTTTACTGGCCCTAGAACAGAATATAACCTCACACCAGCTGATTTTTTAATGCCCTCATTCTATATTTATTTGTGGATGAACAAATCAGAAAGATTGGCACACATGCTGTGAAGTGAAATAGTCACCTTTCAGCCATTGTCACCCTTAGGCACCAACTTACTGAGCCTTATGCTAAATCCGACCCTGATTTTACAGTCATGGCCAAAAGTTTTGTGAATGACTCAAATATTGGTTTTCACAAAGTTTGTTGCTTCAGTGTTTTTAGAACTTTTTGTGAGATGTTGCTATGATCTACTGAAGTAAAATTACAAGTATTTCATACGTGTCAAAGACTTTTATTGACAATTACATTAAGTTTATGCAAAGAGTCAATATTTGCAGTGTTGACCCTTCTTTTTGAAGAACTCTGTAATTCGCCCTGGCATGCTGTCAATCAACTTCTGGGCCACATACTGACTGATGGCCGCCCATTCTTGCCTAATCAATGCTTGGAGTTTGTCAGAATTTGTGGGTTTTTGTTTGTCAACCCGCCTCTTGAGGATTCACCGCAAGTTCCCAATGGGATTAAGGTCTGGCGATTTTCCTGGCCATAGACCCAATATTTCAATGTTTTGATCCCCAAGCCACTTATTTTTCACTTTTGCCTTATGCAAGGTGCTCCATCATGCTGGAAAAGGCATTGTTCTTGGATGGTTGGGAGAAATTGCTCTTAGGGGATGTTTTGGTACCATTCTTTATTCATTGCTGTGTTCTTAGGCAAAATTGTGAGTGAGCCCACTCCCTTGGCTGAGAAGCAACTGCACACATAAATGGTCTCAGGATGCTTTACTGTTGGCATGACACAGGACTGATGGTAGTGCGTAACCTTTCCTTCACCGGACAAGCGCTTTCCTGAGCAAACTCTGCACTGGCGGTGCCCTGATCCTGCAGTTGAATCAACTTTAGGAGACGGTCCTGGCGCTTGCTGGACATTCTTGGGTGCCCTGAACCTTTCTTCACAATTAGTGAACCTCTCTCTTTGAAGTTTTTGATGATCCGATAAATGGTTGATTTAGGTGCAATCTTACTAGCAGCAATATCCTTGCCTCTGAAGCCCTTTTTGTGCAAAGCAATGATGACCACTTGTTTCCTTGCAGTTAACCATCGTTAATAGAGAGAGGAAGAACAATGATTTCAAGTACCGCCCTCCTTTTAAAGCTTCCAGTCTGTTTTTCCAACTCAATCAGCATGACAGAGTGATCTCCAGCTTTGACCTCGTCAACACTCTCACTTGTGTTAACAAGAGAATTACTGACCTGATGTTAGCTTATCCTTTTGTGGCAGGGCTGAAATGCAGTGGAAATGTTGTTTTTAGGATAAAGTTCTTTGTCATGGCAAAGAGGGACTTTGAAATTAATTGCAATTCATCTGATCACTCTTCAAGACATTCTGGAGTATATGCAAATTGCCATCCTAAAAACTGAGGTAGCAGTCTTTGTGAAAAATAATATTTTTGTCCTTCTCCGAACTTTTGGTCATGACTGTATCAACTTATATTCTTCCTGCATATTTTCTTCTGACATTCTGGGATAATAGGTAAGTATGCTCCGCAGGCATATAAAGATGGCACAGAGAAAATTGTGCCAGTGCTTTGGCACTACTAGTATGGCTGTCAACCTCAATGAGGGACACAGGCACTGTGCCAGGAACCGTTTGATTTGTTTCAGGTGCCAGTATAGCACTAAACAGCATTCAAAGTGAATACTGCCTGTTTTATCCTATTTAAAGTGGTAATCCTATGACTCCAAAGAAGTAATGTCACAAAATATTCCCCCAGCAAAGGGCAGTCCCAGTGCAGTGCAGGAGAGATGTCTGCTAGTTTTATCAGATCCATGTAAACTGGATGTAATAGAAGCAGCTTTATTAGATTCAGTTTTCTCTGAAAGCGTTAGAGCTTGCAGAGGAGAGACGTATCAAACAAACCAGGGGGTCATCCCCAAGTTAAACATAATATAACAAATCTAATTTAAACAATGTGCAAAAAGTAAAATAAAAATACAAACTTGCATTCACAGCCCTCATTTAAATGTAATAAAAAACAACTACGCATAATTGGCATCGCTATACTTGGGAGATCTAGCTAATTACGTCTTTAGTCAAATAAACAGCTTTCACTTGTACTAAAGCAGATTTTCAAATAAAAATATATTTATTCCAATGTACTCCATAGAGGAAGGCCTAGATCTCCTGGATAAAAATAATAATGTGAGTTTACATTAGTAAACTGAAAAAAATTAAAAGTTATTCTAAATAAAACCGATGCACCCCAAACCGGGTCATGGAGTGGTAAATAGGCATATTGGAATGTAATAGCTTTGTATGTTGTGTTTGTTGTTAACCTGCCTTTCAATAATCTTTTTTTCATCCCTGGTTCTAATTACTGTAATATACTTTTGTGCAAAATTTGATAGGAAATTGTCTATTCACCAAGTCAGTCTAATAAATTATGCAATAGGTACTTTGAATTATTGTAATATACTTTATACTACTAGTGACAGGAAATTGTATGTTCACCAAGTCTTGAAAAGTTTTCTTTTCAGTATACTATACCCTGAAATAGGTCATTTTCATTATTAATATAAATGATCTGAATTGAGACAGGGAATTGGTTATTTTAACTAAGCCTTTTCACACAATCATAAACATGTGTAATTAGAAAAAATATGCACATTCCCACAATATAACAAATGCACATATGACAGTAGGATTTCAACACTTGCCATTCTGGAATAATCTGTTTAAATGTGCGCATTGCTACATGTGTGAAAGGGCTTGCTCAGTCTTATAGAAACGTTATGCACATAGTGATAGAGATTTACTTGAAACAGGATAAGGACCTTCAACAAGGGACGATGAAGACATACACTATAAATTCCATTAGCCCAAAGTGTATCTTTTTATAGATAAATCCTCATACACGTCAAATCATGGACTGGCTAGGTCACGTTGGGGCTTCCGTTTTACTCAGGGATTGTGATGAAAATAGGTCATAACAGCGGCAATGACTACATACATTTCTATTTTTATTTACGCTTAAGTGGAAATTTGCAGTAGTGTAGCTATTGCTGATAAAATGTTACTGGAACACCAGCTGAAGGATGAGGATGAACAAGTTAACTAGTAAACACATTGGGCCTGATTCATTAAAGCCAAAGTAATGCCAAAAAAATGAGTAACTTTGTACCTTGGCAAAACCATGGTGCTTCGGAGGGGAATGTAAATTTAAAATGTGGGGACAGGTTTATACTTGGGGTAAGACATGTCCTAGATCAAATTTAAATTTCAGTGTACAAATAAACTATCAAGTATCTGTGTTCTAGATGAAAACAACAGCCATTATTCAACTTATGTGCAAAATAATAAACTAATATGCACCCCTTGCATTCTAACATGGTTTTGTCCAGGAGAAAACTTACTAATTTTTTTTACTTTCCTTAATGAATCAGGCCCATTATGTGAAGTTTAAAACAAAAAATATCAAAGTAAAACAGCAAAGCTTCACATACAATGCTAGCAAATATCATGCCTAATTCCCATTTACATTTCTGTAAGAAAGGACATTTTCACCAGAAAATCGATTAATAGCTATGCTGAAATTATCAACATGGTCACAAATCTAATCTTTGAGCAATTTGCTTATATCTACATCTGATCTGCCATATATAATGTACACTAAACGATTTTGCTAAATGATTTTGAGTTGAAATATTTATATTGACTGGAGTTCTCCTTTAAGGCTTGAGATAACTCTGAAAGTAATCATGCTTGTGTGTAGGACACATAGTAATGTCAGCATAGTAATGAGAGAGGAATGAAGATGATTCGGAGGTCCTAGTTAATGTAAAGCTTTAATGGAGGGAAACTCCACTGCCTTAAAACTTGTCAATTATTACCTCTCTCAGCTGGAAAGTGGTTTAAGGAGATTGGGAGCTTCCAAAAGAATAAAAGATAATATATGCTTTTCTATGGATTTTAAAATGTCCAGGGGAAATCACAGGAATCCTATAGGAATAATGTTGCAGTAATCAATACAGGGCATGCATTAATGGTTGCCTATTAGAGTAAAGCTTCTAACTAAGGAAAATATCATAGTAAGATAAATACATTTGGTAACAATGTTCATATAACAATGAAGAATGTGTTTCCTACACCACATGTTTTATATATTGGATTGATTTTAGTGTTAATATTTATTTAAAAAAAAAATAAATATATATATATATATATATATATATATATATATATATATATTATATTCTTACTTTCCTGATAGGTTTCTAGACTTATTCATATTGTTTTCACATCTGACTGAACTTCTCACAATTGCAATATATTATATTTCGAGATCACTTACTAATAACTAGATTGTGTAAATGCAAAATATTATATATATATATTCCCCCCCCCAAAAAAAAGATAATATAAACATGTATATGTATGTGTGTGTGTGTATGTGTGTATATATATATATATATATATATATATATATTTATATATATATATACATACATATCACTAACCAAGGGCACTTACAATCTGATTTTCAGCAAGTGAAGCTCTTTTTCTCAACAGCTTCTTTCCCTTACTGCTTGGCATTGAACTCATGGCCCATCCATGACAATATACAATGGATTGTGAGTTCCTATTTTACTCATCTACATTATCTTCATCATTTGTTAATATACTGTAAGTAGTCTTTCTTATTCTGCTCAAGTCAAACAGCTCCCAGGAGCCCCTTTCATCAACTTTTCTGTTTCTGAGCACAGGATGGCCAGTGGCTTGATGTGATTTTGGGTGACACTGCTGTGTATGAAAAATACAGTTGTGTTACTCTGCCTGATACATTCATTTTTGTGGGTAAAGTGCTCACTACAATGCTGCATTCAAAATCAGATTTTTGTGTTGTTGGTTCTTCTGAATTGCCGAAACATGATCCATTGATACCTTCCTACCTGCTGTAAATAACAATTGTTTGCACATACTGTATAATGCTGTCACTAGTTGAAGGGCAGGTGTTAGGAATAGCCACTCCAATATTTGTCTTGTTTAATGATGAGCCTTTGTTTTTCCAGACTTCCTTACTGTTGTATTTTATGTTAATTACAGTAGTTATTACATTATTAATATATTAATAATTTAACTAGATTACAGATTATTCCTACCAATGTAAGAGCCGTGTTTTGTCTTGCAGTCATTATGTCTGTCAATAATTAGCAACACTAATTTTAATTAATTAATTAACTAAGATTGCTTTTAATTTCAACTTTTTGTTAAAATTTGTTTTTCACTAGATACAATCACAAAGCGGCAGCCATTTTCTTGTAGCACACCTCCTGTTTATTTTATTTACCTAGAGGAGGTGAACTAAAAGAAAATGGATACCGCCCTGAGAGACAAATGGGTACAGAAGCTGAAAGGTAGAGAGAGTGAGACAGCTCAGCCACTGGGTATAAATTGCACAATCTCTGTTACTTGCAGTGTGCAGAGCATTGAAGTGTAGTGTACAGAGCAGTGTAGAAGTGTAGTGCACAGAGCTTTGTAGAATGCAGTGTATGAGCGTAGTTTGCAAAGCAGTGAATAAGAGTCAGAAAGATAAGATGACTGAATGTAAGTCCTGGGAACTATTAAAAGATATGTCAGCAAAAAGTAGCGTCAGTAAAATGTAGAAAATGTAATCAGAAGAAAATAAGCAAGAAGAATAGAAGTTAATACTCACACATTAGTATGTAAAACAATTAATGTGGAGCTTACTTTGAATACATTTAAAGTCAGCAGGGCTATGGTGATGCTGTTGTATCACCACGTCCCTTCCCCACTTGGTACTTGACCTCTCCTGGAGTATGTTTGACAAAGTCCTACACAGCACTTGGTGGAGCAGGAAATAAACCCCCCCAAAGGCATGGGGATTAGATTGTTAATCTCTGGACACCTTTATCTGTCTTGCTAGTGGTTTTTGTTAGTAATAATGTATAAATAATTATCAAAGATAAATAACGATTGCTTACAATTATTTATGTTAAAATAAAATGAATTTCAAGAAAGTGTGTTTGATTTTTACAATTAAAAAAAAGTGTTAAAAACTTCTTAATATTATACTCAGAAAATGTTACTTTGTAAATACACCATGTTGTGAGAAGAGAAAATAAATATTGACTAGATACTGTAGAAATAATAAAAATAATGTAAATATAAAAAGTAAATAGTAAAGTATAATCAAATAATTAAATATAATATCATAGTATAGGTTTCCCAAATTATAATTATTACAGAATATACTACAATATTACAGAATATATAAAACAATATTCTAGACATATTTCTTCATATATTTGCAATTATTAAACAGAGAAATTAACAATAAACACTGCATGATTCAATCAATAAAATTATTTTATTACTGCTACACCTTTAAGCCTTCTTAATCTTTGTGTAGTTTTTGAAAACGTTGGTTATATTTTACGTTAAATTGGCCACGTCTCACAACTGACCTGAATGGCATTAGATGTCATTGTAAAAATGAATAGTGTGTGAAAATCATAATGTCAGCTTCCTGAGTTTCATCAAGTAAGGTAGCCAGCTAAAACTTAAAGTACTATTCTTACACACCCCTCACCTCCAGGACTCTGTAAGATCAAGGAGCAGGCTCGGGAAAGTCATTGCTGTCAGTCATAGTGACAGTCTTCACTGTAACAGAAGAATATTTGGGGCTTGGAAGGGAGATCAGCATACATAAAATACAAAAAGGACAAGACATAGAAAAACACATAACATTTCAATAAAAACATATATTGAAAATATTTTCATATTTCTTGAAAGCATTCAATCCCTTAATTTGAAGTTTGTAGCTGGCTGTGCTACTGCAGTTTGATATTTAGAAATGTAATAATACTGTTGGGGGAATTCTTTCCAGTTACTTGATTCCAGCTGTCAGCCTGGTGGTATAGTGATGGAACCAGCAATTGCTTTCATTTGTTCCTACTCACCCACCTCACATCCATTCCCCTTGGGATAATTGTCTGCAAACAGTTTAGTTCAGTTGGTTATAAAATCATAACTATTCTTAGCTTATCTCTATATTCCACTCTCCTGAAGGCAATCATGGTGAAAACAGCGATGTATACATAGCCTTCAACATAAGTTCACGATACTGGAACTGTTTCAATTGAAATATCTCCAGGGCACTGAAATACAGTAAAAATGAATGTTCTTTGTTTACTATTTCATAGGGATAGCTACAGTGACATCAGTGAAGAGAGCTCCTCGGATAATTAGCTGCATACAGTAAATCAAGATGCCTAAATACCAGGTAACTGAAATTGTTATATTGCTAATTGCTGCTAATAACCTAATAGCGTCATTAGATGTTATTTCCAGAGCAATTATGCAATTATCATAATAATTTACTACCAGGTGCTATATTCCAGTGTGTGTGTATGTGTGTGTGTGTATATATATATAGATTAATACAGCGGTTCCCAAAGTGTGCGCCGCGGGTCTCCCAGGGGTGCCGCGGCGCTGTCACTGGGGTGCCGCGACCAGCCAGAGAAAAAAGAAAAAGAAAACTTACCAATCCGCGCGGCGCCGGGACCCAGCATCCTCCTCTCTCCTGCAGCGCGCCCGACAATCAGTGACAAGCTGCGGGAGAGAGGAAGATGCTGGGTCCCGGCGCCGCGCGGATTGGTAAGTTTTCTTTTTCTTTTTCCTCTGGCTGGTCGCGGCCGCTGCTTTAACCCTTTCATGCACTATGAAGTTTTTTGTATTATATGTGATGTGCCGCACTGCAGAATAATGCTTAAAAATGTAGTACAGGTGCCCAGAATCCCTTCTCAAGACCAAACTTTAAATTCCAATAGAAAGAGAAACCATTGGGCTGCCATTTCTGGCACTGAATGAACACTTGCACTTGTTCTGTCTGTGTTTTGTGCCGCGCGGATTGGTAAGTTTTTTTTTTGGTTTTTTTCTTTTTCCTTTAGCTGGCCGCGGCGGAGGGGGGGCAGTGTGGCGGAGGGGGGCAGAGTGGCGGCAGAGTGAGAGAGGAGCAGAGAGAAAGGGCCAGAGACTGTGGCAGAGTGAGGGGGCAGAGTGAGAGACGGTGGCAGAGAGAGAGGGGCAGAGAGAGTGGCAAAGTGAAAGGGGGGCAGCGGGGACAGCGTGAGAGGGGGCAGATGGGCAGAGTGAGAGGGGGCAGCATGAGAGGGCAGAGGGGCAGAGTGAGAGGGGGCAGCGTGAGAGAGGGCAGAGGGGCAGAGTGAGAGAGGGCAGAGTGTGAGGAGGCAGCGTGAGAGAGGGGAGAGTGGGAGCATGAGAGAGTGCAGAGTGGCAGCATGAGAGAGGGCAGATGGCCAGCATGAGAGGAGGCAGCGTGAGAGAGGGCAGAGTGAGAGGAGGCAGCGTGAGAGAGGGCAGAGTGGCAGCGTGAGAGAGGGCAGAGTGGCAGCGTGAGAGAGGGCAGAGTGGCAGCATGAGAGAGGGCAGAGTGAGAGAGGGCAGAGGGGCAGAGTGAGGAGGCAGCGTGAGAGAGGGCAGTCTGGCAGCGTGAGAGAGGGCAGTCTGGCAGCGTGATAGAGGGCAGTCTGGCAGTGTGAGAGAGGGCAGAGGGGCAGCGTGAGAGAGGGCAGAGGGGCAGAGTGAGAGGGGGCAGCGATGTGAGAGGGCAGACGGGGCAGCGTGAGAGAGGGCAGAGTGAGAGGAGGCAGCGTGAGAGAGGGCAGAGTGAGAGGAGGCAGCGTGAGAGAGGGCAGAGGGGCAGAGTGTGAGGAGGCAGCATGAGAGAGGGCAGAGTGGCAGCGTGAGAGAGAGCAGAGTGAGAGGGCACATGGGGCAGCGTGAGAGGGGGCAGAGGGGCAGCGTGAGAGGGGGCAGTGTGACTGGATGCAGAGGGGGCAGAGTGTGTGGGGATAAAGGAGGTCACAGTGTGAGTTAGTTGTCAATTATTCTTTGACAGAAATATAATTGAAAAAAATATATAAAAATATTTTTTCCTTGGATCTATGCGTATTATTTTTGCATACAACTAAATAAGTATTTCTGTCCTGACCTAAATACTTAATACATTTTTTTGACCCAACTACTTCTAAAACAGGACTGCTCGGTAATTATTTTGGAGGGGTGCCTTGAAAAAATTATGGAGACTCTAAGGGTGCCGCGAACTGCAAAAGTTTGGGAACCACTAGATTAATATAGATATATATATATATATATATATATATATATATATATATATATATATGTGTGTATATATATATATATATATATATATATATATATATATATGTATATATATATTAATACAGGTCCGCGAAGAGTAATTTTGGGCTCAGGTACAACAACTTCACGGGGCCCCTGTAGGTGATCAGCATGTAAACTCATGCGTTACAGTGGTGCGCCATCAAAGGGAGTGTGGCCATACCATTGGGGGCGTGGCAGTGCATCATTGGGGGGTGTCTAGCAGGTGAAAAGCACTAGGCCAACCTCCTACAGAAAAATGCATTACTCACACATACCCCCCTCTGCATACTTGCTTTAATTACACATGCACCTCTCTGTTCCTTAAACCATTCATGAACAATTTTTGCAGTGTGGCAGAGAGCATTATCCTGCTGAAAGAGACCACTGCCATCTGGGAATACCATTGACATGAATGGGTGTATTTTGCCTGCATCAATGTTTATGTAGGTTATTTGTGTCAAAATAACATCCATATGAATGCCAGGACACAAGGTTTCCCAACAGAATATTGCACAGAGCATCACACTGCCTCCGAAGGCTTGACTTCTTCCTGTAGTGCATCCTTGTGCCATCTCTTTAACAGGTAAATGACACACACACCCAGCTGTCCACATGATGTAAAAGAGAAACGTGTCATTGTTACAAGATGATCAGTGTTATTAATTTGACTTGTCAATGGTTTTAATGTTGTGACTGATCTATGTATATTTACATCCCAGAGTTTTAAAGCAAAGAAAGATAAATTAGGAAAAAGTGATTTTTAGTCATAAATTTAAAAAAGTATAGAAATGGAATGTGAATGTGAAGCCTGCACTTTTATTGTTCTTATTGTTTCCAAAATGTGCTTTGTGAAACAACAGTAAGATATATATGGAGAGAGATACATACTTTAAAGAGATACAGGTGGAGAACATATGTGTGACAAAATAATGGAAAATAATAATAAAGAGTGATTTGACTTACATTTTTTGAAGCAGCCAGCTGAAAGGGGCAGAGTACGAAATTCCTATGACTAAAATGCCAACACCAATATCAGTGACACAAAAATCCTGACACATGAAATAGTAGCAAGTAAGAAATAATTAACTTTAGAAACAGTGATAGTCAATAAATCCTGACACTATAAAAACCTATATATAAGAAATGCTGACACACATAAAATGCAGACAGTGTGATTGGTGACACTGTAAATGCCATCCTGACAGTAAAAAGTAGAGTAAAAGCAAGAAAGTCTTTGTGTGTACATCACCTGACGTATGCCTGTGTCACAAGTAGTTTCAGAAGTGGGATGCTAAAGGAAGCAAATTTCCGCTACCCAGCCCACGTACACATTAACATGGAGGAAGGTTTGAGAGCCCTTGTGAATGTGGCCATGCACAGCAATAGCAGCAAGCTCAGGTGCTGCGAGTTGCAGAGGCACAGGAGAAAAACACCAGGCTTTTAAAGGAAGAGTTATTCCAGATGAGCGTGACAGAAATGTACCACCTGGTCCAGCTCTGCAGAAAATGTCACTAGCTGAGGACATAGAAGCTTATCTGGTGTCCTTTGAGAGAGCTGCAAAAAGGACAAGTTGGCCTCCCAAAGTTTTGGCTGAGCGGCTTGCGCGATATCTAGCTGGTGAATTTCAGCTTATATGGATCTGGATGGGGACTGGGCCTCTGATTAGCCGTCTGTGGTTTAGTAAGACATATTCCCTCGCATTGGGATTTCGGTGCCAGGCCGGGCCCAGCGCTATGTCAAAGACAAGGAACATAATTGACTGAGTTTTTCAAAATTTTGTAAAACTGGCTGCAGCCAAAAGAGAATTCACCTACTCAAATTATTGAAGTTTTGGCAATAGATTGCTGCATCCAGGGGCTGGACCGCGGTTTGCAAAGATGGATGCTGCAATCTGACCCACAGACTTATAAAGAGTTTGCCGCAATGGTAGAGAGGTTTTGCGCTTTGCCGCAAATGATCAAAGTACCTGTGTTTGTACAAACACGATGCTACATCAAAAGCCAGATTTGACAATTCATTCTTCGGGGTCCAATGTTAAAACTGCTACTGACAGAGTGACGGTTACAAAGGTGTTTTATCCAAAGTGCTTTGAATGTGGTGAGCCAGGCCACTTCAAGGCTGAGTGTCCTAAACTACCGCAACCCATGGTCTGTTCTGTTGAGCAAGTTGGGCCTACTTTTTGAAGCTCTTATACTATGAGTCCCACATCAAGAAGCCCTTGATTGTTCCGTGTGACTGTGCTTATCAACAAAAACCTTGTCTTAGCTTTGGTTGACTCTGGAAGTGAGCTTACATTGGATTCCAGCTGTACCTTGCCCAAAACCATAATTACTCGGTTGCTCAAGGTTAAGGTCCTGTATATACATGGGGCACCACATGGGACACCTGAGAAATATGACAGAACACTTCTTCCAGTCATACTTAAAAACCAAACAGCTATGGCGGTGTCTGCCATAGTTGCTAAACTGCCTTATCCCCTTATTCTGGGGCAAGACTTCCCATTGTTTAAAGAAGTTCTTGGTAATTCCGGCCGGACATGCTGGAAACTGATACAACAGTCTGAAGCCCAATCTTAAAGGATCTGCCTAAGAAACCACAACATCTCGAATGCAATCTTTTTAAATGGCCAAACCGGAATGCAAGGTCTGTGCCTCCCTATTTGGTGATGCTAGGGGGAGGGATATGTGACAAAGAGAGTGGTTTTCCACAGGCTTCTAAAAGAGGAGTTAGGTATTTAGCTGGCAATCTGCAGAGAAAAGCTGCAAACAGAGTTACACATGCTCCTTGCAACCTGTTACTAGTGTGCAAACCTGATTTTCTGACATCCGGTTACCAATGAGCTATCTAAAGTGCTTGATAGCCTGTTACTATTGTGTAATCCCAAATTCCTGGCATCCTATTACCAGTGTGCAATCCTGAGCTCTCTGCAACCTGCCACTAGTTTGCAATCCTAAATTCCTGGCATTCTATGCTAGTGTGCTGTCCTGAGCTCCTGTAGCCCTGTTACCAGTTTGCTATCCTGAGTTCCTGGCATTGTGTTACTAGTATGCAAAACAGAATTTCTGTAACTCTACTATGTGCATTCATGAGATCCTGACACTCTGCTACCCATGTGCAGTCCTGAGTTCTTGATACTTTCTCTGTGTGCAATCCTGAATTCCTGAAACTCTGCTTCCAGAGTGCATTCTTGACTTCCTGACAGTCTGCTAACCAAATTGAATCTTAAGTTCCTGAGCCTCTGCTATCTGCATGCAATCCTGAATTCCTGACACTCTGCTACCCATATGCAATTCTGACCTCTTGACACTCTGTTACGTCAGTGCATTCTGACTTCCTGACATGTGGAGTAATAACATAAGCAACATAGGCAAGTCGATGCCTGGCCTGAATAGTGTGAGAACTGCAAGAAAAAATGGGGTGTTTTATTTGATAAATATGTCCAGTAATTTTTTAAATGAGCCCCTTGTTGACTGTGATCAGCATTTATGCTTTATGGATGAAATTACTGTTCAATAAAGTTGTATTAATTTCTGTTAATTCCAAATTTTTACTGTTCCTACCTTATTCCATTCAACATTGATAAAATTTGTGGTGGCTGTATGTAGACACTGACTTCTCAGTACCATATTAATGTCTGGGTCCCACACTGACCATCCTCTAGGTGCAATTAAATTATAATTATTGTGACACTGACACACCGCAGATGACAGACACAACGCCTTCTCTCTTGAGTAACAGTGCTTTTTTTGTAAACATAACTGATAATACACAGCACACTTTTGTCACGATGACACCAGACGACCCTAGCACTGGCTAAACATGACCTCCTATCTAGTCACTGGCCAACTAGTTTGGCATCGGTCATCGCACAATACAATAATACAGGCTTAAATACAATCAACCCCTCCCCTTAGTCTAATTACTTCATTATACCTATCTGTGTATGTTCAGCCTAATAGCAATAATTAGCAATAATTTAACCCTATGTGCCACCCTATCCTGCAGATTGTCAGTCAAACCCTTACAACTCCTGAAATATGGCAACCTAGCTCCCTCTTTGCCACAATATATATATCTGCCCTATTTTAACCCAAATTTTCATTCTGAAGTCCAAATAGCGTAAAGAGTTTGATGCTTCTCTGGTGTAGTCCTCAACCAGAAAAATTTACCAATTTCATCTATCTAAATCATTGTGTGGTACTAAAAATCAGTGAATACAATATTATAATAAAACTGCTTTAATAAAGGCTTAAAAGGTATAAAAGTATCATGCCATATTATAGGAGTACTACAGCTGCTAGTGTGATGAAAGTTCTCCAATCGTATCAATGTCTTGCTTGCTCCAGGTTATCTATCTGAAATGGTGAGAGTATGTGATATAACCAATATAACTCTCTGGTGCAAAAGCCTCTAATTAATCCAGCACACCTTTGGGATTCCTAGTGTATATTCAGCTGTTCAGATTTCATCTCATCGCAATTCTTCTAAATTGTAAAATTGTGACATTACGAGGTTTGATGGTCCAGAGTTCGTGTCCGACAGGAGAGAGCAGAGGGGAGAGGAGGAGAGGTGGGTGTGGCATAAATGATCTTGCCCAAGCTCTATACTTCTTTGCTACAGCACTGGGGGCCATGTAATGTGCTGGGGGTTCATGCAGTAAGGATGCAAACAAAATAATGGATCACATTTGCAATTGATAAATAAGAAATAGTAATATAATTGCATAAAAAAAATAATTATTTGAAATACCTTAAATTATAGTAACACTTATGAACACACTAAATGAAACCATTGTTGTATATGTTTTATACAGAACAGAATAATTCAGAAAAGTTGTACAGAGATGCAATGGAAATTTTTACATTCATATGTCAATGGAGTTAATATATGAGGTCTAAAAGTAAATCCAGCATCTCTCCCCAAACAACTGTTAACATGCTTAAATATTGCAGCGATGCTTTGATGTCTGCTGGTGAAGACAGGAGTGATTGCAGCACACCAGTCCAGGATTTATGAAGTGCCGGATAGGCACAAACGTATTATAGCAGAATTACAGGAATGGCAGATCGCTTCTTGTTTTATCACCATACTACATTTTTTATTATTTATACAGTCAGCATGTAAGATCTTAAATCACTGATAGAATACATCTTCCTTTCATACAGAGTGAACGTTTCTCTATGGCCAAGGGGTAAAGTCAGGATGGCACAGCAAGTGAATTCAAATTAATTCTGTGCCTGAGTATATCTGTGTACATACCCTTCATTCTCTATGGGTGTCATCAGCTACAGAGACTTTAATTATTAGTGACAGCTAACCCTACATGTAAAATGTAAACATTTTGATGACTATAGGTCACAATTGCCATTACTTCACTTAAGATTAGATTTCCAAATGTATTGGTCATCAAAGACCACTCTGGTGGTGTCATGAACCTCATTTGGTGAAAGTGCGCCTTCCTGTAAAGTTCATGGGTTTGCAGAGCATATGTAGAGGAGCTGGAAGATGCTTCAACTGTTGGTTGGAGTTGGGTTGAGTTCCTTCCAGAGTATGAGCAGTGCTGAAAAGGAAATTTTATTTTGTGAAGCTAGGTCATTGAAATTAGATAAATAGGACACACAGTATTTAGAAGTGATACTGCCCTAAACATTCTGAGCCCTAAATTAGAAATTATGTCCGTTATATTAAAACTCATTGTTTCTTCTACATATGGCAGTTTTTCCTTTAGTGTGATTTTTTTTCTGCAGAATAGCTGCAATGATTGACGTGGATTACATACCAGGGGGTAAATGTATCATAGTCCGGTTTTTGCATCCCGCGCGAGATCGGCGAGATGACAGCTAAAATTTAAAACGGTGCTGCCTTTTAAAGGCAAGTTTCCATTTACAAGGCAGTGCCGCTTTAAATTTTAGCTGTCATCTCGCCGATCTCGCGCGGGATGCAAAAACCGGACTATGATACTTTTACCCCCAGATATTCGTTCTATCAGATGTGATTATTTGACTAGTGCAGAAATATCTAAAGCCATCTGTACGCTGTCATCTATATATTAACCAGTATCTTATTTCTGAAATTGTGTTGTCATTCTCTTTTCTTTTTTTAAAATTAAATTACATGTCTCATTGCATGGAACCTTTTCGGATATGGAGATGCTAAATTGGAAAGTAAGCCAATTCTAGGCATAAATCAAAGAAATTGTTACCATAATTTAGATCAATGTCTTAAAAGATAACTCACATAATGTATACAGTATGTTAAACTTAATACAGGTCCCAGTTCATGGTATAATAAAAAAAATCACACCAAAGAAATGTCAAAATATGACTGTTGCATTGACTTTCTAGTTAAAGTAATAATTTTCAAATAAAACTAAATATAACTCTGTTTGTACAGGGGTAGGGAAAAGTTGTGTCAAGTCTTTGGTGTGAACCAGAAATGCTCAGGCTCGGTTCCTCGAGAGCCAAACATACCTGAACTTAGCAGATCCGAGTACCGAGCCGAGTTGGCTCGGTAAGTACTTTCGCGCTTTTTCGGATTTGAAAGTGAGGCAAAACGTCATTGTTACGTCCTCGGATCTCGCGATTTTTGGATTCCTTTTTAAGATCCAACATAATGGTGGATGGGAGGGAGGGCGAGCCCAAGGACAATTCCATCTTGGGAGGGAGGGCGAGCCCAAGGACAATTCCATCTTGCACCATTTTTCATTTCTGCCACTGCTGTATGCCAATGTGTCCTAGATGTGCTAGGAACTGCCGTGTGTTTGAGTCATTGCTCTGGCGCTTACCATCCAGCCAGGTCGCTGCAGTATTTGTCCGAAAGTGTATGAAAATAATATTGGGATCTGTGAGGTGGTCAAAATTGACTGCAAATTACTTGAAATTAGTGTTATTGAGGTTAATAATAATAATGTAAAAATAAAAAAGAGCAATATTATGTGATTTTAGCATATTTTAGGAATTTTCTAAAAAATCCAAACCCAAAACACACAAGGGCGGTTTTGCCAAAACCAAAACACGAAGCTAATCCAGATCCAAAACCAAAACCAGTTCACGGAGGTCAGTGAGCATCTCTAGTGTGAACCCTTTGGAATTATCTGCACTTAAGCATGATTTGAATACTGAAGTGCAGATACTGAAAGGTATTTAATACTGAAAGTATCTAATTTACTCCCACAGTTAACAAACCTAATTTAGAAACTTTTTTTTTGTATTTCTCACCAGAGGAAGAGCTGACCAGAGAGATGACCTACCAGGAACCAAATCACTCTGCAAAATCCCAACCTCACAGACAAATGCAGATCCATTCTCCTGCTCAAAGGACAATACCTAAATTTTAATTACAATAATGAATATTAACATACCCATTGTTTTTGGTTTTCTAAGTCTGTTCTGTGGCTCATAGACCCTGAGTCTAGGACTTAAATGCTACAGCGCCATAAACATTAAGGCAAAAGGTGCTTTGTTGTACAGCATTATTACTGGAGGCGACTGTGGTTGTTCACTTTACATAAAGCAAATGTTGAAAAATGCTGCATACTTCATTTGTTGTGTTATCTAAACCAAGAATAAAGACAGACAGTTTATGTGAGTTCGTTTAAATATGTACCTGTGTTTTGCTGTAATTGACTGTTATTTATTGTAGAACACCATCAAAATGAGTGTTGTGACTCAACACTCAAGTGAGCGGGTCTTTGGCTTAAAATAGAAGATGAACTATACTTTGTCTTTGGCAGCTATTTGACATTAAACATTATGGAAAATATATAAAACCATTGGAACACAGGTAACTGAAGAAATGGTGCTGTAACTTATTGCAACCAATGAGATATTTGTTTTCATTTTCTAAATATAACAGAATATGCTCACAGTGGTTTTTGGATTTTTTGGGGGCAGAGTTGCCTGTGTACTAGTTTGCATACATTTCTCTCATTGACTAACTGTTGCACAACATTCCCTCTTCTTAAATGTTCATTATCCATCACTTTACCAAATTTAAATAATTTTGTCCTACAAAATAAAATCTTGTTTTTGCATGCTCAAAAGGGGTACATGAAGACAGAAAAGAGCATGTGAGCTGCGGGCTTGCAATTTGTATGGTCATAAATAAGCTTCTATGTCCATCTCTCCCTGTGACTCACTATTTGTCTCTGTCCAAGTCTGAACCTCTGCCAGCCTGTTACCAAACTGTTTATGACGATAGAATGCGCTCATGCAGGTATTTCTAAATGAGTTAAGGAGAGCTGCTAATCACAAGGGCGATCTTCCCTTTTGAACTAATAAAATAAAACAAAACAGAATGATAGCGCTCAATCCCTACAAGGTAAATCCCTAATATCAGTATTGCAAATGATGATATAAAAGAAATGTAGTATAATAATATAAAATTAATATATATAGGTGCAGAGTTGTATTAACATTATAACAAATCACAAAAAGTATTATTATTATTATCATTTATTTGTTAGGCGCCACAAGGTATCCGCAGCGCTGCACACAGTACTAACAGTAGACTATACATGGTGAAACCATACAGAACAATGAACAAAAAGTACCAATACTTCAGAAACTCCGTCCAGTCATATGCAGTAAAGACGGAGCGGAAGAACAGGTATGGAGACAGGAGGGGAGGGGGCCCTGCTCATACAAGCTTACATCCTAAGGGAGGGTAAACAGACCAGGCACAAGAGGAGCCAGTTGAGGCAAGAGGAGAGAAGGGAGGACGAGCTAAAGGGAGGAGATGGGGGTTAAGTAGATGGTTGGTAGGCTTTGAGGAAGAGGTGAGTTTTGAGTGCACATTTGAAGGAGCACAGAGTAGGAGAGAGACGGATGGAACGAGGGAGGTCGTTCCAGAGAAGGGGGGCTGCATGGGAAAAGTCTTGGATTCTGGAGTGGGAAGAGGTGATAAGGGTGGAGGAGAGGCGGCGGTCGTTGGCCGAGCGCAGGGAGCGGGCAGGAGTGTGAGTGGAGAGAAGGTTAGCACAGTGGCCTAGTGGTTAGCACGTCTGCCTCACAGCACTGGGGTCATGAGTTCGATTCCCGACCATGGTCTTATCTGTGTGGAGTTTGTATGTTCTCCCTGTGTTTGCGTGGGTTTCCTCCGGGTGCTCCGGTTTCCTCCCACACTCCAAAAACATACTGGTAGGGTAATTGGCTGCAATCAAAAAAAAATTGACCCTAGTCTCTCCCTCTCTGTCTGTCTGTCTCTGTGTGTGAGTGTGTGTCTATAGTAGGGAATTTAGACTGTAAGCTCCAATGGGGCAGGGACTGATGTGAATGAGTTCTCTGTACAGCGCTGCGGAATTAGTGGCGCTATATAAATAAATGATGATGATGATGATGATGAAGGTTAGAGATATAAGGGGCAGTAGAGTTGGAGAGAGCCTTGTAAGTGGTGGTGAGGAGTTTGAAAAGGATTCTGTAGGGGAAGGGGAACTAGTGTAAGGCAAGGCAAAGAGGGGAGGCAGAGGAGGAGCGGCGTGAGAGGAAGATGAGTCTTGCGGCCGCATTGAGTATAGAGCGGAGGGGGGAGAGACGAGGAGTGGGGGAGGCCAGTGAGGAGGAGGTTACAATAATCGAGGCGGGAGATGATGAGTGCGTGGATGATAGTTTTGGTGGCATCCTGAGAGAGAAAAGGACGGATGCGGGCGATGTTGCGTAGTTGGAAGCGACAGGCTTGGGCAAGGAAATGAATGTGGGGGGCAAAAGAGAGAGAGGAGTCGAGGGTGACACCCAGGCAGCGAAGTTGGGTGACAGAGGAGATGGTGGTGTTATTGATGACAATAGAGAGGTCATGGTGGGATGGGAGTCTGGGCGGAGGAAAGACAATGAGTTCAGTTTTAGAGATATTGATTTTGAGAAAGCGCTCGGACATCCAGGAGGAGATGGCGAGAGGCAGTCGGATACCCGAGCGAGGAGGGTGGAGGAAAGATCAGGAGAGGAGATATAGAGTTGAATGTCGTCAGCATAAAGGTGATACTGAAGACCGAAGGAGGAGATAAGAGCACCAAGGGAGGAAGTGTAGAGCGAAAATAGTAGAGGGCCAAGAACAGAGCCCTGCGGGACTCCTGCGGGGAGAGGGTAGGGGGAGGAGGAAGAACCAGACGTGGATACAGAGAAGGAGCGATTAGCGAGGTATGAGGCGAACCAGGTATGAGTCCGATAGGATGAGTCCATAGTTCATCATATTGTCAGCAGCACTGTGATTAGTTGCTAGGTCTTGTACAGTCTTGGGAATAGACGATTGTCTCCCCGTGTATATGCGGGGAAAAAACAATCACAAATTAGAGTGAACTGTTCTAAGGCTTGTAATAAAAATGTGTAACATCCACTTACAATTAGATGAGCATAGAAACGATGATCTGCCGAATCTCCTCCAGGGTAATGGTACGCAGCATGTAATTGACATCCAACCCGATGTCCCAGTGAAACTTAAAGTTGTTGGTTTGCTATGTAGCAATCTACCCAGGTATCTCAGGTGGCGTGCAAATTCATCAGTGATATACAAATTGAGGAAGCCCAGTAATTAAGACGCAAGTGCTTATAATGGCACCTAGCACGAGTACATATAAACCAGCAGTTCCTGACAGCTACACCCTCTTGAAAAAGTCAGTTTCTGACGAAACGCGTTGAGGATCATACATGCTGTCTTTTTAACCTACCACTCTATCTAATTGCATCTTATTGGACTTATATGTTAGTGCATTGTGTGTGATCCTTAATAAATTGTTATACTTACTCTAGGGCTTCCTCAGTTTGTATCCCACTGATGATTTTGTAAGTGGATGTTACACATTTTTATTACAAGCCTTAGAACAGTTCACTCTAATTTATGATTATCTGGCTTTTTCCGCATATACACAGGGAGACACTCGTCTACTCCCAAGACTGTACAAGATCTAGCAACTAATCACAGTGCTGCTGACAATATGATGAACTATTATTATTATTAATTTTTATTTATACGGCGCCACAAGGCGTCCGCAGCGCCGTACAGAGACAAACAAATTACAATACAATAGGAGACAGCACAGTACAGTAAACATTAAGCACAGCAACTCAGTAAGCTCAATGCACAGCTAACGAGGGCGGGGAAGGGGGAGGGAGGATCCGCAAACGACGGGGCCCAAGAAGGAGGGCGCGGAAGACAGGGAGACCCCCAGGGGGGAGGAGGGAGCGAGAGTGGACATGGGGTGGAGGACCCTCGAGGAGGAGGGCTAAGTAGCTGGAGAGCAGAGTTAGAAGTGGTGGAAACAGGAGGAGAGATGGCCCTGCTCAGAGGAGCGTACAATCTAAGGGGAGGGGTGGACAGACAGAGAGACGCAGAGGAGACTCATGGACTCATCCTATCGGACTACCTTTGGTGATTTGTTAGAATGTTCATACAACTCTGCACCTATATCTATATATTATTTTATATTATATTATTATACTATATTACTTTTATATCATCATTTGTAATACTGATATTAGGGATTTACCTTGTAGGGATTGAGCGCTATCATTCTGTTTTGTTACCAAACTGCATTGCAGATCTCCTGTGGGTACCTGATCCATGTCTGGGAGTACTATCAGTTGGAGAAGTCAATATCCAAACAGCCAACAACAAGCGTTTAGCTGGTGCTGCTGATTGTCATTATCATTGCATATATTTTGCACATTCCTCCTGTGCCTGCAAGAGATAACCTTTCTAGAAGGCATATCTGAGGATGCATCCCACTAGTGCAAGGGTCTATGATACGCAAAAATCTACATACGGGCAAATGTTGGCATTATGCACAGTACAGAATTATGTATGTTAAGACAAAAAAATGGCACACACCTAACGCTAAATAAGTCCCAAAGACTCTGAAAATAAAGATTACAGATGGAAATAGCTAGCAGTCCAACATAGTTACATGTCTGTATTACATGCATATTTTAAATGTTACCATTGTATGTAAAACAGCAACTTGCATTTTAAATTCATTGAACTTTTAAGAGTTCTTCATATTGTACTGTGTGCTGGTTTCAGATGGAAATCCCAAATATTCTTGGTCTGTTTATCTCGGTGTTCCTACCGGTGCTTTCATTAGGAAATGTCATTTCACAACATCTTTTAACACTAAATCCTGAAGTTCGTGTTTCTCTGTTAGTGACAGTGATACATTATTTATTATTGTTACAAAGTAAAGTCAGCAGAAGTCTCAACATGTCATGTTATTTATTTCAAACGGTTTTCACTTTCCTTTAAGTGAGGAAAAATTCTATTTGACTTTCCTAAAATATATCTGGTTTTCATAAACACACGCAGAACAATGGTATGAATGCAGGAGCAATGCAATTTTTTTTTTTTTTTTTTTTTAAGTTACACTTGGTATTTGTGTCCTCTTCTATCTGGGAAACATATACTTTACTCAAGTCAGTTATGGGGACTGCAATTTCCTCTTAATATATAAACATTTCCAGGAAATATGAACATAAGAATCCCAAAGTTCATAAGAAGAGCAGTCTCTCCTTTCTAAGACTAAGAAAATACCACCGAAATAATCTAGTAGAATAAAACATATTTATTTAAAATAAAAACAATACAAAACGCATAATACAAACATAGATTACTCAAACTAATAATAAATAAGAGAACCTAATAAGATCATTATTGTTTAGTAAGGAATTCAACCTATAGTGCACATATAGGGAATTAATAACGTCAGTTGTATACAGTCCCTGCTCCAGTCAGATATGAAATACTTGGATAACAGAATTTCTCACCACCGTATTCAATGAACCATTTGCCTTAAAAATGGGGATCCAATCCACAGTAAAGAAATTAAAGCACAGTTCATTTGCACGTCCAAATTCAACAAGGAACTGATGTGAAGGTAGGTGCAGTGATGAATACGGGTCTAAGTCTGCTGTGCTCTACTAGTCAGGACACAAAAGAACGTACAGAAAGCTAAAAAAAAAGATACAATTATATGTTCTATGTTAATAAAATAGCCATTAATGATAAAATATTAAAAAAATAAAAACAAGTGTTTTTTTTTTTATTTTCTTTTTCCATGAAATACATTTATTAGGATGTAATTAATGTCTACTGTACTTAGAATACATTTATAAAGTTGCTTCTGATTGAAAACGCATGTCCTAGAATACATACTCAGCCTTCATCACTAGTAATAGGCAATTAGACAAAGGTGTGCAGCTGGAGGAGGAGATACGGCTAAAATACAAGTACCTTTGTGATGCCCAGAGCTTGAATTGGACTCTGCTGCGTGCACTTGAGATTAGCACGCCCTTAGTGTACTTAACTACAGAAAAACGACCTACCTTATGATATTTGACTGGGGTTTCCTATATATATATATATATATATATATATATATATATATATATACATACATATATACACACACAAACACACACACATATATATATATAGAGAGAGAGAGAGAGAGAGAGATCCGTATCTCTATCTATACATATATAGATATATATACATAAACATATGATTTCCAATAGACCTGCACATCTGTTGCTTACTCAGGAGAAATAAATAAATTAAACTACTGTACAAGATGAAGTATATACATGGTTGAAAAGTTGCAGAGGATGCCAGTCAGATAACACATTTGCTAATCATAAAATATATAATTTTGGGCAAAAGGACCACACTAGTAGACTGTACTCATTTGAAGGGGCTGCAACAAAATGGACCAAGGACAGGATTACTACACTACTACTGTACCATAGCGCACTTACAGAATTACCAGTCCACATGAAAATGCACATGATGAAAAGTACAAAAAAGTAATTTCAATGTCTTTCCTGTCCATTAACGATCAGCCTCTACGTTAATGTAGTGTAAAGTTTTATATTTTTCTCCTAAAATATAATTTATTTGTCTTAAATTAATCATGAGAGTGAATGGAAATCGTAACTGTCATTATTTCACGAGGCATATTCTTGTGTTTGAATGTTTTTATTACATCAGACTATATGGACAAAAGTATTTGGCCACACCAGTTAATTATTGAATTGAGGTGTTTCGATCAGACCCGTTGCCAGAGCACCTAGCCATGCAGTCTCCATTTGCAAACATTTGTGATACAAAATGGGTCATTTTGAAGAGCTCAGTGACTTCAGCGAGGTACTGTGATAGGATGCCACCTTTGCAATAAGACGGTTTGTGAAATGTCATCCCTGCTGGATATCCCACAGGCAACTGTAAGTGATATTATTAGAAAGTGGAAGCAACAACAACAACTCAGCTACGAAGCGGAAGACCACGTAAAATCACAAAGCGGAGTCAACAACTGCTAAGGCACATGATGCCTAAAAGTCGCCAACACTTTGCTGATTCCATAGCTGAAGAGTTTCCGAACTTCCACTGGCATTAATATAAGCACAAAAATTGTGCGGCAGGGCCTTAATGGAATGGGTTTCTATGCCCGAGCAGTTGCATGTAAGTCTCACCAAGACCAATGCCAAGCGACGGATGGAGTGGTGTAAAGCACACAGACAATGGACTGTGGAGCAATGTAAAGGTGTTCTGTGGAATGATGAATCACGCTTCTCTGTTTGGCAGTCAGATGGGCGAGTCTGGGTTTGGCAGATGCCAGGAGAATGTTACCTGCCTGACTGCATTATGCCAACTGTGAAGTTTGGTGGAGGAAGGATAATGGTATGGGGCTGTTTTTCAGGGTTTGGGCTAGGCCTCTTATCTCTAGTGAAGGGCATTCTTAATACTTCAACATACTAAGTCATTTTGGACAATGCTATGCATCCAACTTTGTGGCAACAGTTTGGCGAAGGCCCTTTTCTATTCCAACATGACTCTGTCCCAGTGCACAAAGCAAGGCCTACAAAGACATGGTTTGATGAGTTTGTGTGGAAGAACTTGACTGGCCTGCACAGTGCCCTGAACTCAACCCGATCGAACACCTTTGGGATGAACTGGAATGGAGATTGCGAGCCAGGCCTCCTCGTCCAACATCAGTGCTGACCTCATAAATGCGCTACAGAATGGATGGGCACAAATTCCTACAGAAACACCCCAATGTCTTTTGGAAAGCCTTCGCAGAAGAGTGGAAGCTGTATTTGAATACAATGTCCATATAGTATGTATGTATATATATATATATATATATATATATATATATATATAATATACCGATCTGCCATAACATTAAAACCACTGAAAAGTGAACTGAATAATATAGATTATCTCGCTACAATGGCACCTGTCAAGGGGTGGGATATATTGGGCACCATGTGAACAGGCAGTTCTTGAAGTTGAGTTGATGTGTTGGAAGCAGGAATGATGGGCAAGCGTGAGAATCTGTATGACTTTGACAAGGGCCAAATTATGATGGCTAGATTACTGGGTCAGAACATCTCCAAAATGTCTGGTCTTGTGGGGTGTGCAGTGGTTAGTACCTACCAAAAGTGGTCCAAGGAAGGACAACCGGTGAACCAGCGACAGGGTCACAGGCACCTAAAGCTAATTGATGCGTGTGGGGAGCAAAGGACAGTCCGTTAGGTCCAATCCCACAGGAGAGCTACTGTAGCAAAAATTGTTGAAAAACTTAATGCTGGCTTTGATAAAAAGGTGTCAAAATGCACAGTACATCACATCTTGCTGCATATGGTGCAGACCGGTCAGAGTGCCAATACTAACCCCTGTCCACCGCAGATTTGCTCCTACAATGGGCACATGAGCATCAGAACTTGACCATGAAGCAAGAAGGTGGCCTGCTCTGATGAATCACATTTTTTTACATCATGTGGCTGGTCGGGTGTGTGTGCAGCATTTACCTAGGGAAGAGATGGCACCAGGATGCATTATGGGAAGAAGGCAAGCTGGCCGAGGAAGTGTGATGCTCTGGGCAATGATCTGCTGGGAAACCTTAGCTCCTGGCATTCATGTGGATATTACTTTGACACGTTCCACCTACCTAAACATTGTTGTAGACAAAGTGCACCCCTTCAGAGGTCTTGTGGAGTTCATGCCTTAATAGATCAGAGCTGTTTTGGCGGGACGAGGTGGATCTACACAGGTGTTAGATGGTTTTAATGTTGTGGCTGATCGGTGTGTGTGTGTGTGTGTGTGTGTGTGTGTATATATAGATATATTCGGTTCATTCCGCAGCGCTCGCATTCAAGGAGAGGAAGCACTCAGTACAGACATACATATATAGAGTCACTGTGCAGTGTTCATAAAAAAACATGAAGATCCACAATGTTCATTCCATAGAGCAAACCAGCACTTGTGAAGATTTAAATGAGAAAATATTTTTTTTCTCAGCCACTGAAGAAAGTCAGAGACACTGATGGAAACAGTCATTGAGCTTGTTCATGTAAAGATTTCTATGTATTCAGTATGCAATTAACCAGAAATTGAAATCACAATGAAATTAAGTCTGGCTCTAACTAAACATAAGTTTCCTTATTAGACCTAGGGGTAAATTTATCAATCTGCAGGTTTAAAAGAGTGGAGATGTTGCCTATAGCAACGAATCAGATTCTAGTTTTCATTAATTTAGTACATTATACAAATTTAACCCCTAGTGTCCGGCCTGTATAAAGCAAAAATGATAATAGTTTTTTCAATTTTACAGGTCTCTCCTTCAGGATTACAATTACTGTCACCCGACTCCTTTACTGCCTCACTGCTTCACTCTCCTCTCCCTCCCCGTCTCCTGCCCTCTCCTGCTTTTCCCCTCCACCACCCTTTGTTTTTTAGTTCTGCACAATAAGGCTACAAGCATTGGATATGTTAAAGTCTTTAGGTAATTTTTCTGGCATCCATGAGATCAACGAGAAACACATTGCACTTTTAAGTTGCAATCAGCAGAGTAGTGCATTCTGCTCTATGGAGGGCTCCCGGGGGACTTAACTGGTGCACAATTGACAGTATTACAGGATTTCATATTATAACGGTGCTTTAGCAAAACTTGATGATCATATTTCAAACATCTATTATTCATAACAACAAACAGTAATAACCATCACAATAATGCAGTAGGTGGTCATGTAAACCCATTCTTAGCCACTTACCTCATCTCTGAGTTACAAACTAGAAATATATACTTTGCCATAAATGACTTTGTGTGGATTCAGATTTTTAAATTGTGTATTGTTTATATAGCTTGTCTCAGCAAGTGGTCAATTTAAAACAACAAAGAGAATGGAAGGATTAAGCTGTAAAGAAACTCATGAAAAGAACATTACCTATGATTTGCTGCTATAGACAAATCCAGCATTAAGCTTCCGTCCACGTAGCACAATAAACTGGAACTGCTGGAGACTGCTTTTGGGAAGTGCTCAAAAAGTGTGGAATCAATATAAACAAAGACGTTATTCAAATAAGCAACTTGATTAGTTTTAAGAACTGTAACATATACATCAAATTAAAGGTCACAACATTTACAACTTTTCAAAAGAAGTCAAGGTACATGAATTTGTTAAGAAGATAAAGTAAAAAAAAAGTTAAAAATATGATAATAATAAACTGTTTTATATAGAGAAAATATCCTTATGGTGCTGTACGCAATATTTTAGTTTATTATTTTTAGCGGGTACCATAATTGCTGCATATCTATCAGTGTACACCGTTTATTTTCATGCCACTCATTAGCATCACAGCTGTAAAAGACAGGAGTGTATAGAGTCTAATTTACATGTCCCTTAAAATATCCATTTTTTCGGAGGCAAATTAGCTGTGCGTTGTAAAGTTTTATTCTATATGCTAGATGCAGTGCTCCATATCTCCTATTATTCTCTGCTGTGTAATTTATTGAATATGGTTAAGTGCAAAGTTCTTGTCACAGCTGGGATATAGTAAACACAACGGGCCTGACTGAAAGTGGAAAGCAAACGTAAGTGCAACTTGTGATTGAAAAAGTTGTACGCAAGTGTATACGCCATACTTGCCAACCTTTTAAAACTTCATTCCAGAAGATCCCGGGCAGGGGGGCGTGGTTGGAGGGCAGGAGGGGCAGGACTCAGTGAGTCGCGTCATTTTGGCCTCGCCCCCGTGACAAAATACCGTTTTCGTCGTGGGAGGCGGGGCCAAAATGCCTCTATTCACCGCGAATCGCGTCATTTTGACAGCAAGTTGCCGTTTGCGGGATACTTGCCTGCTCTCCCGGGAGTCCTACCCGAATTTCGGGAGTATCCTGAACATTCCGGGAGAGTTGGCAAGTATAGTATACGCATGTATGCCATATTCAGAGTTGAAGATGAGTACAGGTCTGAATGAGTAGCATATCAGTCTTCTTGAAAACGGACACACCCCTCAGACACTTAACGTCTAAATTGCGAACATGTACAAAATCCTTTATTTTACATATTACGAACACTATTGCTATGAAACATCATTTAACCTTGAATAATCTAGGTAATATAGCAGTAACAAGTTCACGACATGCATACAGAAAATAAATATTTATTTTATCTTTGCTCCAACACACTCAGTAAATCCTAATTTATGGCAGAACTACTAAATTCTCAATAAGCATTTGTGAATCATTTGCAAACCTCTAATTACAAGTGTTCATCATCTGCCACTTAGAACTGTGCCTGACCACCCATAAATAAAGTTGCTTTATCTGCAACTGCGGCCCAGTGTGAATCCGTATACAATTGCTTACACCCTTACTGTACATTGCCTACATTACAATACCCTTTTACACACCATCACGCCTCTTAAGGTGTAAGGAGTCATAAGTGGCAAAAAGTCACAGGTCTGAATATCCACAGTTGCATATGTTGACATTCTGAGCATGCACAGTGCAAACAATGCACAAAAATAAGCTATGCTAATTGACATATATCTCACTCTAAATCAGGCCTGTAGTGAACCTAGAGGAATTACAGCTATAAGGATTAACGAATAACATAACCGGGGGAATGAGGCCTAATCATAATTGCAGTGTAAATATGGTATATCAAATGAATCCATTGATAAATTGAGCTAAGGTATAAAATGTGAAGTTAGAAGATAACAGCACCACTTTCAGGGGAAGCTGAACAGCTTCAAAGGCCCCTGGGGTGAGCTACAGTAGTGATCAACCACATATTCATAAATAGCATGATGAAGGCCAGCCCAGACGTCAAATAAAACATTCTGTCAGACAGAGAAGTTATTATTATTAGTATTATTATTAGTATTGTAGATTTGTAAGGCGCCACAGTGCTCCGCAGCGCCATAGTTGAGGAAATGAGTATAAGCTCAACTAATACACTGGACCTAGGCCTGTTTGGTACCAATAAATTGGAAGATTTGTAGTGGATCTATTAATAATAAAACTGGGTCTATATGACACTCCACAGGAAAGTTAGGTCACATAGTAGAATTGAGTATTAAATCAGGGAACATGCAGCCTGTGGTTGTAAATAGTGTCACAGACCACAACCCCCTGGAGATGGAGAAAGGTGTAAAAGTGTCTTTAAAAAGCTGAGACCAGTTACAAGAAATTGTCAGCTCTTGGAGATCAATCTATTTGAAGAACTGTCCATCACTTCTGCTTGCCCCAGGCATACAGATTATTATACGTAAATTATGCTCTGTACTTTCCTCCTATTTGTTTTTATAACTGTTTTTTTTATTTTTATGTAAATTGTTTATTAATTGTTTTCATAACCTGTAAGCATTGTACTTTTTGAATAGTAAATCTAAAAATGAAGAAGCGCTGTCCTTATTGCTCTAAACAAATTCACTGCCTGTTTAGAAGAGATAGATTGCTTGGCAGGGTCAACCTTTTAGATAGCTGTGTGTGAAGTGTTAACTATTTTGGCTACCAGAGAACACAGAGGGTGCGCAAATGAGTAATTAAGTCATAGGTTTGCTACGGGCCTTATACGTAGCTGGTGGCAGTTGCGGAGAGGTGTAGAAGTGTGTGTCTGTGTTGGAATGGGACCAGCTAAATCTGTAGCCTGAGAGAGGTGAGTGTGAGATTTAGGCTGGAATCCTGTGCGTTCCCTTACAGTAAGCCTCCAAGTCACAAGTGCTCAGAGTGCGGTTTATAACTTGTAAAGGTAGTTAGGTAAGGTTTCCGGACAAAATAGAGGTGATATATTGTGTGACTGTTGGAATATATAAGATATTAAATCAGGGATTAGCTAGAGGCAGCTATCCCTGACAATTGGTGGCAGCATTGGGATTTTTCAAATTTTTAGAGCATTAAGTGCTGGGTTTAAATAATTATTCCCTGAACTTAAGGACTGGCAGTATCCTTGCTTATTATTTTTTAAGACATACGTGCAAAAGAGTTCCCTTCCCATCTCTCTTTTATTTTGCATTTACTGCAAGGATGGCAGCTGCTTATAAGAAAAAAAGCTAAAGAAGGTTTAATTGCCCTATGTGAGCAGCGAGGTCTTCACTGGACAGATAAAACTAAAAGGTGCTGGTTTGCACATTAGTAGAGGATGATGCAAAGAAGCAATGTGATATGAAACCTGAGCTTGGGACCAAGACAGCATCAGAGGATCAAAGTGTGGATATTGTTCCAGATCCAGAGGATCCATTTACTATGATTAGTATGGCTGAGCTAACTAAAGATTGTCAGCTGCAAGGTGTCTCCTGCCACAATAAGACCTGCAAGAACATTATTAAGGACCTCACCTGGGCACATGAAGACACACACAATGCTTTCAGACAGTAACGCATGTGGACCCTTATTCCGGGCTACAAGATGAGTCTTGTGGAACAGCTGGAATGTCTAGAGGAGAGTTTTGAAATTGCTCAAGAAGAGTTATATGCTTAGGGACATACCCCATTTTGACAAGACCAGTGTCACCGAGTAGCTGCAGAAATGCACTGCCTGCTTTCACCAGCTGAAGAAGCAACCGCCCAGCGTATAGGGGTGGCCCACGAGGAAAAGCCGCCCCTGCCAGCTACAGTAAGTGTAGGATATGCTAAAGAGATTTTGCATCCAGAGGCTCAGTTTACTCTGCTGGGGAAAGATGATGATGCTAGCAGTATACTACCACAGGATGCCCATCTGCTGGAGAAAGATGATGATGCTAGCAGTATACTACCACAGGATGCCCATCTGCTGGAGAAAGATGATGATGCTAGCAGTATACTACCACAGGATGCCAAAAAATTGCTACTTGAGGAAGCTGATTTTGAAGAGGACATAATTGTTGAGAAGACTATTTCTGTGAAACAGGTGGGAGTGTCTGAGAATATACCCACAAATGTGTTAGTGGGTACTGATCTTGGATGATTAATATCCCAATATGTCCTTACTATCTCTAATTCTGTTGCACCAAGTGACTCATCTCAGGTAGTATGTTATAATGCTGAACCTGGCAATGATGTGACTTTGTGTAAAGAACCTGAAATGCTCTGTGATCATTTTGCATTCGATAATGTGCTAGAGATATGTGAGGGTGAGAAGCAGATAGGTGCCAGTGTTAACTACTGCAATTATGTGGATTTATGTGAAGAACCTGAAGTAACGGGATAATTTGGAAACCCCTAATAATGAAATGTGTAATGATGTTAGTGCCTGTTAGAACTGTTACTGTTGTAGAATCTAAACCTGTTTTTCCCCTGACATCTTATCATGAGGTAGGGACAGGTGACAATGTTCCTGCAAATGTGTTATTTGGGACTGATTTAGGTAGAATGGTATCTCAGTATGTCACTAATAATGATGTTATTCACTCTGCTAAGAGTACCCTGCTTTCCCCAGGTGCCAGAATGTGACAGGGAAAATGTAGGTCCAATTGTACCTGAAATATGTAAACTATCTATATCCAAGGAGGTAGGGACAGATAATAATGTTCCTACAAATTATGTAATTGATACTGATGTGGATAATATGACAGCTACAAGTGGGGTAAAGCAGGGGTTGGCAACCCCTGGCACGCATGCCAGACGTTGTACGCCGGCCACTATAGTATGGCAGGCCGAACTCCACTGCTGTTTAGCAAAAGCTGTTGAAGATGGCCAAAACGGAGCTGCTATGCATGCTCAGCAGCTCTGTTGCTGTCATCTTTGGCTGCTTTAGTGAAGCAGCTCCGGTCGAACGAAATTTGCTAAGTGCAGGTAAGTATGAGGGAGAAGAGGAACCGGGGGCACAGCTATGAGGGAGAAGAGGAACTGGGGGCACAGCTATGAGGGAGAAGAGGAACTGAGGGCACAGCTATGAGGGAAAAGACAAACTGGGGGCACAGCTATGAGGGAGAAAAGGAACTGGGGCAAAGCTATGAGGGAAAAGAGGAACTGGGGGCACAGCTATGAGGGAGAAGAGGAACTGAGGGCACAGCTATGAGGGAGAAGAGGAACTGGGGGCACAGCTATGAGGAAGAAGAGGAACTGAGGGCACAGCTATGAGGGAGAAGAGGAACTGGGGGCACAGATACGAGGGAGAAGACAAACTGGGGGCACAGCTATGAGGGAGAAGAGGAACTGGGGGCAAAGCTATGAGGGAGAAGAGGGACCGGGGACACAACTATGTGGCATAAAACTGGGGGGGGGGCACGGTTTTGAGGCATAAAATGACCCGAGGCAAAACTATGTGGCATAATATGAGCTGGGGGTACTATTGTGTGACATAGAATAAACATTTGTTTGTTGGTCCCATTACTATTAATATTTTCATGATACTAGCATGATAAAATAAGGATAAATATATATATATATATACACACACACACCACACACACACACAGTGGTCAAAGTGGAAATGTAGAAGTGGCGGTATATATATATATATATATATTATATATAATATATATATATATCTGGCACACCTGGACTTGAAAGGGTTTTTTCGGCGCACTGAAAAAGGTTGCTGACCCCTGGGGTAGAAGATACTGTGGTTAATTCTGTTGGGTTAGATAACAGCAACGTTTGTACCCAGGTAATGTGTCCAGAAATGAGGGTACATTGTAAATGGGAGGGAGAGCAGAGGGAAACTGGGTGTTCCTCTGTGCCTGAACCAACAGTACCCAGGGGTGTTGAAAATGTGGGGGAGGCACATAGGCATGACCAACGGAAAAGTAGCCAGTGGGAGGAGTACTTATTTTGCCGCTAGAACCTGTAGTTCGAATCTTCACCACCCAGATCTTAATCAGAGTTCTGCACATTCACTTGAATTGTCTGTAGAGACGGGGGTCATTTGCTAGCCCACACTTTCTTAGTTAGCCGTCTAACGGCTTTGAGGAGGTAGCTGAAGAGCCTAGCAACCCTGCTACTGAATATCTCCACATAGCTTTCCACATAGAAGTGCTGTGTCCAGAAGCCCAGACCACTTTTCGCTCAGGCACTAACTTAGGGGACATGAGGGTTAGTGTACCACTAATCAGTGTGTACCACTGACAAAGTGCACACCCTGACAGGGTTGGGGGACAGGGCGAGGGCACGTTGTATTTTTTTTAGTTATGTATTATCTGTATGACCAATGGGTCCACCAACTGGCACTGACATTGCCGTTTCAATGAAGACAATTGTGACTGTTGAATTTACTACCGGTTGAGAGTTACAAATGTCGCCATTTTAACCACGTAAACATACTGAACCTGTCGACATATCTGACTGTCGACTATTTTGGTGTCAAGTCTGGCTGTCGACAGTTTGTACCCAACCCTTTCCACCTCCACTCAAATTACATCACCCCCAGCCAGATCATGCTACCCCAAGCCACATTACATCACCCCCAGCTCCATTGTGCAAATGAGCCAAGTGCATTGTCCAACTTCCAGGTCTTATACCTGTCCCTGTAACAGGATGCTGTGCCTACTTATGCAGCTTTAATGGTTCATCTGGAAATGTGCATGGTGAAACTGTAAAAACATCCCTTCATCTCCTGCCTACTATCACTTTAGGATCACCCCTTCTTAAATTTGAACTTTTAGATATAATGTCCACTATAATATATCTAGCATATTTTTCTCTTCTCTGTAAACTGTTTAAACTATAAGAAATAGAGTCTGTTGCACACAGTTGTGTCATATATCTGATGTCAATGAATATTCAAACACCCAGCACAAATACCTTTTCATCCTGGGTGCATTAATATTAGGATGAGAATCTAACCAAAGAAAGATAATAGGTAGGTCATGCTTTTGCATAAAATGATCCACAGGATCTAAAAAATATTTGGGGTCATCCCTTAGGTCTAGGCAAGTGGCACCACCAAGATCTGCAATGTATCCGACATTTAGCCACCGAAACATACGTAAAAAAGTGGTTTCACAAAGGTAATTGGCAAGATTTGTACTTTCCTTTAATGTGCTGAAGTTTAGAAGGCATTTTAAATATTTTCATGGCTACAGTAAACTAGTTAATGTTAAAAAAATAATAGTTAAAATAATTGTAAACATTAGCATTGACATTCATCATAATGTATATATGCAGAACCCTTTGTACAAAAGACTATGGTAATTTTTTTTTCATTTTGTTTTCTTTTTAAATGTGTCTTTTCATGAAACAAACCTTTCAGATATTCCACATCACATAGATTTTTGATATCTTGAAATCCATATTACATTTGTTATGCATGCATAACAGAGGCAATTTATTAGAAGGAAAGTGATTGAAGTACCTTAATTATTCTTATAATTTATACCGGACAGTGCAAGGCAGAATGGGCCTGATTCATCAAGGAAAGTAAGGCAAAAAATAATGAGTAATTTTAAACCTTGACAAAACCATGTTTTATTGGAGTGGGAGACAAATTTAAAATGTGAGGACAGATTTATAGTTGGGGAAGGGCATGTTCTAGATCAATTTTAAATTTCAGTGTACAAATAAAGCTATCAAGTATTTGTATGCTACATGAAAAAGCAGCCAGTATTTATCTTATGTGGAAAATAGTAAACTAATTTGCACCCCTTGCATTGCAACATGGTTTTGTCCTGGAGAAAACTTACTCATTTTTTGCCTTACTTTCCTTAATGATTAATTATACTTTTAGCTTGGTCAAAATTCCCAAATTATTAAAACTAATAATTACCTTTTAATTATGTGACTTAATAATTTTAGCATTTGGAAGAGATTTCATATTTACAAATAGCAAAATGAGAGAACTGTGGATATAATTATCAAGAGATTAAATAATCCAGGTTACAAAGAGTTAATAAGTTAACAAGAACTAACCAATCGGGGAATGAAGGATACGATCTAATGATTGGTAGCAAACAGTTTAATAACCCTGCTCTGATTATCATTCATCTTGCCTTGAAAAAGCAGCTTTAGCGAAACGCGTGTTAGCATTCACTGAGCATACTGAATGCAAATATTATTGAATATATTTATTTCCTAATAGACAATATTTAAAGCCACATCTAAGAATTACACTATGGATCACTGTAAATCAAGTTAATTGTGATAAATAGATAAACCAGCTCCAATCAGCCCCCAGAATTAGGGTGTCACAGACGTGACCTTAGTACCTGCAAGTATTGGCACTACTACACCAGGAGGCGCGGAGTCTAACACGCCGCTGGTGTTCCCCAGGGACCCCCGCAAGGAAGTTTGGACTTAGCGGCAACGACGTGCAGGTCGCGGCCCTCCCAGGTAGCTACTTGCGAGATATAGAGAAAGACGTAGTCAAACAGGCAGAGTCAGGAACCAACCGGGCAGATGAGGTACCGAATCAGAAGACAGAGAATGGTCAGCAGGCCGAGGTCAAACCAGAATATCAGGATGGAACCAATGGAGAATCCGAAAGCGAGGTCAGGAAGCCGGGTCAAAACACAGGAAACCAAATGTAACTATACAGGAACGCTGGGGACTAAGTAAACCAGTTGCTCTGGCACCCTAATGGTGTCAGAGCAGGCTTTAAATAGGAAGTGAAGCTTCCTCATTGGTGGGCAGGGAATCGGCGGTCAGCTGTTCTGACCGCCGACAGGAACTAGAGAGACGCGTCCCGTTGCTATGGCGACGGGCGCGCCTGCGCACCTCGTCGCCGGAAGAGGCATCCCCGTTGCTTGGCAACGGGGCGCTCTGGAGACAGACGTCCGTCCCTGCTCGAGGAGGAGGCGCAGGGACGGCGTCTGACAGTACCCCTCTCCTTACAATTGGGGGAATCACTGGGTACAGAACGATGTTTCAGGAAGTCTGCCAGTAGTCTAGGGGCATGCAAATCTTCTTTAAAGACCCAAGATCTCTCCTCTAGGCCGAAGCCTTTCCAGTGTACTAGGTATTGGAACCGACCTCGAACTTTGCGTTCAGCAAGAATTTGGCTAATCTCATATTCATTGCCCATAGTAGTGGAAATGGCCTGAGGAACAGTGGAGGTATGAACAAATTTGTTTAGGACCAGCGGTTTGAGGAGGGAAATATGGAAGGTGTTATGAATCTTCATCTGTGGAGGGAGTTGGAGTCGAACCGTAACTGGATTAATTACTTGAGTTACTGGGAAAGGGCCAATGAAACGAGGTGCAAGTTTCATGGAAGGAACCCGTAATTTTAGATTCCTGGTGGACAGCCACACTTTATCCCCCACTTGGAGAGCTGGCACAACTCTTCTATGATGATCGGCAGAAGATTTATAATGCCGTCCGGATTTCAGGAGGTTCTCTTTGGTGGTAGCCCATAACTTAGCCATATCTTGAGTCATGGCATGGGCGGCAGGAACCGTGGAGGAGGTGGAAGAAAACGTGGGGAGGGTAGGATGAGTCCCATACACAGTGAAGAAGGGCGAAAACCCAGAAGAACAATGGACATGATTGTTGTGTGTGAACTCGGCCCAAGGTAGCAGAAGACTCCAATTAGATTGGTTAAGAGATGAGAAACAACGAAGGAACGCCTCCAGGTCTTGGTTTACTCGCTCCGTCTGGCCGTTCGTCTGGGGATGATATCCAGAGGAGAACTTGAGAGTAATACCTATATCTTTGCAGAAGGCTCTCCAGAAGCGAGACACGAACTGGACACCTCGGTCAGAGATTATTTCCAGCGGACACCCGTGGAGACGAAAGATTTCTTTGATGAAGACTTGTGCCAATTTGGATGCAGATGGAAGGCCTTTTAGAGGAACGAAATGAGCCATTTTAGAGAACCGGTCTACTGTGACCCAAATGGTGTCAAAGCCGCTGCTGGGTGGCAAATCAGTAATAAAATCCATCGAGATGCTGGACCATGGGCGATCAGGAATCGGAAGAGGTTGTAACAATCCAGCGGGGGATTGTCTAGGCACTTTGTTCTGGGCACAAATAGAGCATGAGGCTACAAACTCTTGGACATCCGTACGGGCAGTTAGCCACCAGTAATGTCGTGATAACAGCGAGAGAGTCTTCTCAGTACCAGCATGACCGGCAAATCTAGAGGCATGAGCCCAACGTAACGCCTTTAAGCGTAGATGTGGTACAAGGAAAGAACAACCCACAGGAGGAGTACGGGTGATGGCTACAATACAGGAGGGTTCAAACACTGGTGGGGGTACAGTAGTGGGTGAAGAATCGGAGACATCGAAAGAGCGAGAGAGGGCATCAGCTTTGGAATTGAGATAACAGCACGATAAGTAAGAATGAGATTAAAGCGGGCGAAGAATGAGGACCATCTGGCTTGCCGGGGGTTGAGACACCGAGCATCCCGGAGATAGATGAGGTTCTTGTGGTCGGTGAATACAGTAACAGGATGACGTGCCCCTTCTAGAAGATGGCGCCATTCTTCGAGCGCAGACTTCACCGCCAATAACTCTTTATCCCCTATACCGTAGTTAGATTCAGAGGAAGTGAATCTCCTCGAAAAGAACCCACATGGCAGTAGTCCCCCTGAAATGGATTCTTGTGAAAGAACTGCTCCGACTCCTACTGCAGATGCGTCCACTTCTACCAGGAATGGTTTATCTTGATCCGGTTGAACAAGCACAGAGGCGGAAGAAAAGGCTTTCTTGAGTGCTTCGAAGGCGTCGATGGCCTCCGTGGGCCAAACATGAGGATTAGCAGTTTTCTTAGTCAGAGCGGTAATTGGTGCGATGATAGACGAAAACCGTGGAATGAACTGCCGGTAATAGTTGGCGAAGCCAATGAATCTCTTGGTAGCTTTCAGACCCATAGGTCTAGGCCATTTGAGGATGGCAGATAGCTTGACTGGATCCATCTGTAGCCCGGAGCCTGACACGATGTAGCCCAGGAAGGGAATCTGTGGCTTCTCAAATACACATTTCTCCAGCTTACAATACAACTTATTGGCTCGTAGACGAGACAGGACCTCTCTTACATGAACACGATGGCTGGTCAAGTCTGAAGAAAAGATTAAGATGTCATCCAGGTAGGCTACTACGGAGATGTAGAGAAGGTCTTGGAAAATCTCATTAATAAAGGATTGGAAAACAGCGGGGGCATTGCACAACCCGAAGGGCATGACTAGGTATTCGAAGTGGCCTTCTTTAGTGCAGAATGCAGTCTTCCACTCGTCTCCTGAGCGTATACGGATGAGGTTATACGCCCCCCGCAGGTCTAGCTTAGTAAAGACCTTGGATCCCGCGATTCTATCGAAGAGCTCAGAGATGAGAGGTAACGGGTATCTGTTCTTTATAGTGATGGCGTTCAATCGCCGGTAGTCAATACACGGCCGTAGGGAACCGTCTTTCTTCTTGACGAAGAAAAATCCCGCGCCCGCGGGAGAGGAAGATTTCCTGATAAAGCCACGTTGAAGATTCTCAGAAATATAAGTGGTCATAGCAGTATTCTCAGGGAGAGATAGGGGATAGATTCTGCCCTTAGGAAGAGGTTTATCAGGTAGTAATTCGATGGAGCAGTCCCAGGGCCGATGGGGGGGCAGGACCTCGGCCGCAGCTTTGCAAAACACATCCTGATAAGCAATATATGGAAGTGGCAGTTCAACGTGTGGAGATATCAGACGACAAGGAAGAGAGGTCTGGCTGGGTTTTGGACCAGACAAACAGGACTTAAAACATTGTGGGCCCCAAGAAGTAACCATCGCACGATTCCAATCAAATTGGGGTGAATGAAGCTTAAGCCAAGGCAATCCTAGAATGACGGTGTTGACAGAACGAGGAAGAACCAGGAACTCGATGACTTCAGAATGTAGCACCCCTACCGTCAGCCGAACTGGGGCGCAGGCGTGAGAAACAGACCCGTTGGAGATCCGATTCCCATCTACCGCGGTGAGGAATAACGGCTGAGGCAATTTGATAGTAGTTAATTGGAGTTGCGATGCCAGAGTGGCAGAGATGAAATTTCCGGCAGAGCCGGAATCCACAAAGGCTAAGGTCTCAAAGGGGCCGACAGAGGTATGCAAGGAGATGGGCATGAGGCAGTCGTTGCTGGCAATGGTGTAGGGAGTAATAACTCCAACTCCTAAATCGGCCTCCCTTCCACCGATTAGGAGGGGGCGTTTCCCGGTCTCTTGGTACAAGATGAGATGGTATGACCAGGATCTCCACAATACAAACATAGGTTTTGTTTGAAGCGACGTTGACGTTCCTCGGCGGACAGCCGGGAACGGCCGATTTGCATCGGTTCTTCAGGAAGGACTGGGTTTTGAAACATGGGAGCAAGGCGAGTAGAGGACCGTCTGGAAGTGGCACGTTCCTGAGTCCGCTCACGGAAACGTAGATCAATGCGATTGCATAAAGAAATCAGGGAATCCAAATCAGCGGGAAGCTCACGGGAAGTTAACTCATCTTTAACTCGGTCTGAGAGTCCTTGCCAAAAGGTTGCTACCAAAGCTTCGTTATTCCAACTGAGCTCAGAGGACAGCGTGCGGAATTGTATAGCATACTGCCCGACGGTCAGGGATCCCTGGCGGAGGTTCAGGAGACTGGAGGCAGCCGAGGAGATGCGTCCGGGCTCATCAAAAACCTTACGGAAGGTTTCAATGAAGGTGGTGACGTTGGACAGCATAGGGTCATCTCGTTCCCACAGGGGGGAGGCCCAAGCAAGGGCCTGTCCGGATAATAAGGACATAATAAATGCCACCTTAATGCGTTCAGAGGGAAAAGATGCAGGACTACACTCGAAGTGGATCAGACACTGATTAAGGAATCCTCTGCATCTTTTAGGCTCGCCATCAAACTTTTCCGGTGGAGAGAGTCTCAGGGCTGTAGAGGAAACCACTGCAGGAGAGGAGGAGGTGGCGGCGACTACCGCGGTAGTCACGGGAACATTTTGAGCAGAAGCCATGGAGACCTGGAGGGTCTCAAGACGAGTTGCGACTCCTTGGATACAGTGAAGTAACTGTGCCTGCTCTGCTTCTTGCTTCTCCACCCTATGAGCCAAGTGGAGTAGAAGGTCACGTGCAGAGGGTTCATTAGCTGAGTCGGTTGACATGGCCAGAGCAAACTGTCACAGACGTGACCTTAGTACCTGCAAGTATTGGCACTACTACACCAGGAGGCGCGGAGTCTAACACGCCGCTGGTGTTCACCAGGGACCCCCGCAAGGAAGTTTGGACTTAGCGGCAACGACGTGCAGGTCGCGGCCCTCCCAGGTAGCTACTTGCGAGATATAGAGAAAGACGTAGTCAAACAGGCAGAGTCAGGAACCAACCGGGCAGATGAGGTACCGAATCAGAAGACAGAGAATGGTCAGCAGGCCGAGGTCAAACCAGAATATCAGGATGGAACCAATGGAGAATCCGAAAGCGAGGTCAGGAAGCCGGGTCAAAACACAGGAAACCAAATGTAACTATACAGGAACGCTGGGGACTAAGTAAACCAGTTGCTCTGGCACCCTAATGGTGTCAGAGCAGGCTTTAAATAGGAAGTGAAGCTTCCTCATTGGTGGGCAGGGAATCGGCGGTCAGCTGTTCTGACCGCCGACAGGAACTAGAGAGACGCGTCCCGTTGCTATGGCGACGGGCGTGCCTGCGCACCTCGTCGCCGGAAGAGGCGTCCCCGTTGCTTGGCAACGGGGCGCTCTGGAGACAGACGTCCGTCCCTGCTCGAGGAGGAGGCGCAGGGACGGCGTCTGACATAGGGGAGCAACAGAAGGTAGAAAGCAATTCACTACATATATTAGAATCTAGAGATAACAACGGAAAAGCGATCACACACAGGGTCAATCATTTTACTGACTATTTGAGCGGGAGAGGATAAAGCGGAAAATTTAATGTTGAGACAAAATAATTATATTGCATGAACTTTAATCCCATCATAAAAATTATAAGAGATATTTGAGCCCTAACAAGTTATTTTGGTAAAACACTGGAGGTAGTAACTCTAGCCCCAAACAATTGGTTTAGATCTAAGGATTAAATTGATAGGTTATAACCAATGTATCTACTCTCTTACAAATACTGTGAAAAGCACTAGATAATATTTACACATTGCTGAAACAATTATGACAATCCTGAAAAAAGCTTATATAGTAGCTAGAAACTGTTAAGTGAGGTGACAGTACAGTTCAACCTATGATACATATAGTAGGATTACATAAATAGAACATAGAGGGAATAAAAGGTATACTCAGAGGATTTTAAATATCGCGAAAATTTCCTATTTCACTTTTTTATTTCGCTGATTTTAATATTAATTTTAAATAATAATAATAATAATAAATAATAAAATTATGGTTTTTTTAAATCAATTGGAACTAACAATAATCAGTCGAAAGAACATGAGACTGTTTGCACGACATCAAACAAATTCTTTCTCTTCCACCCTATGTTCAATTTTATTTGGTAGTAGCACCTCAGTATTTTGATAGTTAATACTTTTTATAATTGTTTTATTAGAAACCACTTATAAATAATATATAATTCTTAAACTGAGCAACAGTTTTTTAACATAAACTGTTGCGACAATGCTTCTTGTGCTTATTGGGATTAGCAAGAATGAGAGGTTGAATACTGGAGAGAGTCTTGTGTTGTGGTTTTCAGGGGTAGATTGGGAAGTGGTACTACGAAATATTCTGAAAATAGCAGGACCAAAATAACTGTAGGCAGGGTCAGTGAAAAGTAGGCGGGTTTAGTACACTATTAGCTCTAGCCATAACAGTGGTAAGTGGGACCAATGCCTGAGATAACTATAGAAGAGCAGACATTGCGGTGGTATAAGTAGCTCAGTGAGTCTTGTTAAATAGGCTTCCCCAATCTGTCTGCAGGCGGCGCTTACCTCCAGCATTATCGTCAGAGGAAACCCTTTGAAGCAAGAAAAAGCCATGAGCACTAATGGGGCTTTGAGCATGATGAGCAAGTCCCATTATTTTACAAAGTTTACTATTGAGACAATTAAAATCAGAAAATTGTGTTACCTGCAATCCCTTGGTTCATAGGGGCACACACACAAAGAGGGGGACAGAGGCACACATACACAAAGAGGGAGACAGAGACACAAAGGGGAGGACAGAGGCACAAACACACAAAGAGGGGGACAGAGGCACACACACACAAAGGGGGAGACAGAGGCACACACAATGGGGGGGACAGAGGCACACATACACAAAGAGGGGGACAGAGACACAAAGGGGAGCACAGAGGCACAAACACACAAAGAGGGGGACAGAGGCACACACACACACAGAGGGGGTCAAAGGCACACACACAAAGGGGGAGACAGAGGCACACACAATGGGGGGACAGAGGCACACACAAAGGGGGGGAGAGAGGTGACAGTGTGTGTGTTCATCTTCCATCCACACCACAGGATCCGGACATTAGGCATTAGCACTGGGCTGTCAAGTTTTTCAAATGACATACACATGGGAATAATTTGGACATAGATTCATTAGAGTGGACGGTCCTGTCAATGTATGGAAGCTAAAAATGTCTTCTTTATGAAGCTTCTAGTGTAAAGCGTCACAGAAATTTTCAGTTGTAAAAGGTAAGAGAAACGGGCAAGAATAATCAGTCATTTTATAAACAGAATCCTCTAAGGAGCCAATGGGAAAGATTGAACCAGTATGGCAGTACTTCTTCAGAAAGGAAATATGCAATATGTGCATCCAATATGTTCTGTAATTGAAACAAATTAGTGGTCATTACATAGCTTCCAGTTAGGGAAAAAATTCAAGTCGAGCCATGATGTAAATAAATAGTTAAAAAGTATATTCATCTGCAAGACAGTCACTAACCATTTAATCCCAAGTAGGCCTCACTTGCTGGTAATAAGTTCTCCATCTTTCATTTTGGAGCATGACTTTGGGTTTCAACCTCAGTCCAGCAAGGGGCACCAAATGTAATGCTGCTATCCCCGGAGGTCTGTATGCACTGCTTCCTGCTTCTGACTTTGGTAATATCTTTGATATTTTAGGGGTTTGTTAAGGTCATGAACACGTCCATTAAAGTGATGACTGCAAAGACAATAGAAAAGCAATTGTGGGTTCACATCAGTACTTATCTTTGCTGAGATTATTTATATGATATTAGGGTCAGTTAATATTAGCTCAGCAACAAGGTGATGTTTTCTAATGCTTTTACAACATGATTGATAGTAGTAAGACATCATGCTATAATCATAGAGTAGTGCAATAAGTCCACCATACATCATATTATTCACAAAATCTAGTCATCCATTAGGTTATACAGGAGAGCTAGTGTCACAGTGGAGGTCATGGACTGTGTACAACTTCTCCCAGTAGGGCGCAACACAGAACTGAGAAAGGGAACGCTAGGCTTCCTGGGAGAACACCTACCCTACATAGGAAATAATAGGAAATATGAAGTGAATTTTTATTTGTAACCTTTAGTTTTTATTTTAAACTCGCATTAAAACAATTGTTAATGTAATCCGTTGCTATTGTTTATGGTATTGAATAAAAAAAATTAATGCAAATTGTGCTATCGGTAGATAAAAATTCTAATGAATTCTATGCAAATCCAGTAACATTTACCTATAAAAAGTAGAAAAATAATTGTGTGTCATTCGTTCTTTCTAAGTGTGGAACATTCAGCTATTAGGGTAGAACAGTTATGTGCTGTGAATACGGAAATTAAACGTTTTTATCAGCTTAGCTCTGTGCTCAGAGCATTTTGTGCTAAAGGCATGCAGTGTAACCAGTAGGCATTTTGGGCTGTACTAGAATTAATTAGAATTAGTTAGATTTGAAGTATTTAAATCCTCGAGCATTGTAAAAGATATGCATTTGATAAAAACATGACAGGACCTGTGATGACAAGTGATTTTAGACCTCAAATTATAATCTGAATAATGTATATTAAAATGTATCCTTTGCTTTCATAGCGGAGCTGTGTATTTTATGTTACATTGTGCTTCTTTCAGGCCTGCAACTATCATGGATCTTCATTAAGTTGCAGGGACACTGAAAAGTACACTCTTTAAGATGCAATTTTGGAATTCTTGCTGTATTTGAAAAGAATGACAGTGACTGAGCAGTGAAGGTACAAGACGGGAGATGGCACCAGAGAAGGAACAGTCATAGGTCTTTACCATATGGGAATAGCCTTTTAGCCATTAGTAATTAGTCATGAAGTAGTATTACAGGCTGGGCCACCATCAGTGGGGCTCAGTAGATACCAGTGTATGAGGCCCGGACTGACTTAGGGATCTGCTGTCCGAGGCCAGCAGGTTTTTTTTTTCAATGATCTGTTGAGGCCCTCACTCTGAGTTGGTCCCGGTGTTTTAAAATGTAGCAGGGGCTGTGTGGCATTATCAGGACCAGCCCTGTCCTAAAGAATGCCTGCCCATCATTGATGTACTTCCAGTGGGCTAGCACCTCCCCCTGGACCAGCCACGTCTCCCATCCTTCACCTTTCCTCCCCCATCCCAGTCATACTTTCTCCTCCTACTTCTCCGCCTCTTGTCTGTCTGCTCCACCAATCCCTTTATCTACGTGTGGCTTTGTGGCTGCCCCCATTTGCTTTGGAACATAGGTACGTGGCAGGAGGTGATTAATGTTATCAGTGTGGGGGGGGTTATAACATATAGGGTGGGTATTATTGTTAAAGGTAATATGTTATTTCTAACATGTGGGGTAATTATAAATGTTATGTGGAGTCTGGTGGGGCTATTTTGAAAATACCCACTATAACAAAAACTCAAAGGGTGTTCACCAGGAAACTTCCTCTGTATAAAGGCAGTATTTGTGCTGGTGCTAATAGTAGTGCAACCTTCATGTCACTCAGTGCAATTGCTCCATGTTACACCTCTGCATCTGAGAGGGTCGGGGTGGACAAGGAAAAGAGACTGGGCAAACAGATAAGTGATATCACTCAAAGACATACATACAGTCATGGCCAAAAGTTTTGAGAATGACCGAAGTATTGGATTTCACAATGTTTGCTGCTCCAGTGTTTTTAGACCTTTTTGTCAGATGTTAGTATGGTATACTGAAGTAAAATTACAAGCATTTCATAAGTGTCAAAGGCTTCTATTGATAATTACATTACGTTTATACAAATATTCAATATTTGCAGTGTTGACCCTTCAATTTGAAGACCTCTGCAATTCACCCTGGCATGTTGTCAATAAACTTCTGGACCACATACTGACTGATGACCACCCATTCTTGCCTTATCAATGCTTGGAGTTTGTCAGAATTTGTGGGTTTTTGTTTTTCCACCCGCCTCTTGAGGCGGGTGTACAGAGTTCTCAATGGGATTAAGGTCTGGGCAGTTTCCTGGCCATGGACCCAAAATTTCAATGTTTTGATCTCGGGGTGACTTAGTTATCACTTTTGCCATATGGTAAGGTGCTCCATCATGCTGGGAAAGGCATTGATTGTCACCAAACATTTCTTGGATGGTTGGGAGAAGTTGCTCTTGTAGGATGTTTTGGTACCAATCTTTAATCTTGGCTGTGTTCCTAGGCAAAATTGTGAGTGAGCCCACTCCCTTGACTGAGAAGCAACCCCACACATGATTGGTCTCAGGATGCTTTACTGTTGGCATGACACAGAACTGATGATAGCGCTCACCTTTCCTTCTCCAGACAAGCATTTTTCCAGATGCCCCAAACAATCTGTAATGGGATTCATTAAAGAAAATGACTTTACCCTAGCAGTCCAATCCCTGTACCTTTAGCAGAATATCAGTCTGTCCCTGATGTTTTTCCTGGAGAAAAGTGGCTTCTTTGCTGGCCTTCTTGACACCAGCCCATCCTCCAAAAGTCTTCACCTCACTGTGCATGCAAATGCACTCACACCTACCTCCTGCCATTCCTGAGCAAGTTCTGCACTGGTGGTGCCCCTATCCGGCAGCTGAATCAACTTTAGAAGACGGTCCTGGCATTTGCTGGACATTCTTGGATGCCTTGAAACTTTCTTTACAACTATTGAACCTCTCTCCTTGAAGTTCTTGATGATCCAATAAATGGTTGATTTAGGTGCAATCTTACTAGCAGCAATATCCTTGCCTGTGAAACCCTTTTTCCTCAAAGCAATGATGACTGCATGTGTTTCCTTGTAAATAACCATGGTTTACAGAGGAAGAATATTGGTTTACAGAGGAAGAAGCTTTAAAAGGAGGGTGGTGATTTCATGCACCACCCTCCTTTTAAAGCTTCCAGTCTGTTATTCTAACTCAATCAGCATGACAGAGTGATCTCCAACCTTGTCCTCGTCAACACTCTCACCTGTGTTAATGAGAGAATCACTGATCTGATGTCAGCTGGTACTTTTGTGGCAGGGCTGAGATGCAGTGGAAATGTTGGTTTTTGGGACAAAAGTTCATTGTAATGGCAAAGAGAGACTTTGAAATTAATTGCAATGCATCTGATCACTCTTCATGACATTCTGGAGCATATGCAAATTGCCATCATAAAAACGGAGGCAGCAGACTTTGTGAAAAATAATATTTGTGTCATTCTCAAAACTTTTGGCCATGACTGTACTACACTTAAATGTGTAATTCATACTAAAGTTCTACAGCCCTAATCATGCCATTGGTAACAAAGGCACAAATTTAAGTATGAGACCTAACCTGAAAATAAATTTAACTTAAAGTGTAGGAATTACACTCCTTATTTACACTTAATGATGCAATAGATTGATGGTTAGCATGGAAAAATTTGGGACTGCTAAAATACTTAAGCCTCAAATAGTGACTGGCCATCTTCACGCCTTAATTCCTTAAATGCTTTGTGACCACCACATCTAAACTATTTTACCTCTCCTAGACAGTATTCAAAATATATGAGATACTAGCTACACATGGAGCATAGCTCTTCGAAACACACTCACAGAACAATAAATGTTGAGGCACTCTTCAAACCTCACAAATGCAAAGGGACCTATTTAATCCATACTCAGTAGTTGAAATACAATATCTATTTAATTAAATATTCCATTACACATTGTAGGATTATATAGTCAACAGTTTACAAACATTTGGGGATTTACAATTTGTGATGTCCAGCAAGATTGTAATAAGTTTTGATAACTTGTCCCTGGCTGCGATGTAAAAATAATGCCTTTAAGTAGATGTTTGCTTTCATATTATAATAATAATTTTATATATATATATATATATATATATATATATATATATATATATAAAAAAATATATATGTATATATACATATATATATCTAATATATAAATGCTTAGTGGTGTCTGTCTGTCTGGGTGTGTGTGAAAAAAAAAAACCAAGTTGCAGCACCACCTGCTGGGCGGAGTTATACACTGACCTACTAAATTCTTAGTGTGTGTGGGAAAAAAAATTCAAAAAGGGCTGAAATTTGGTAGGGCTCAAACTCATTTTCGTGAGGTAATTTTACCTCATAAACACACATGTGTAGAGGCGCGCGTTAGTGTGTGTGTGTGTGTGGAAAAAACTATTTTCTCAGAAAGGGCTCATCCAATTGACCTGCAATTTTGTATACTGACATTATTTGACACAAAAATTAGAATAGTCAAGTAAGTTAACTTCCATCATCCCCCCTTCCCCCCGTGGGAGGGGTAGTAAAGGCTAAATTTACGAGTTGAGGGGTCAAACTCATTTTCGTGAGGTAATTTTATCTCATGAACACACATTTAAAAGGCCGCTTGCGTCGGGAAGTAACGCTCTTCCCCTGAGGAGGCCTGGGCTAGGCCCAAATGCATGACAAGAACCTTTTTAAGACCTTAAGTAGCTTGATTTGACTAGAATGCATGAGTATAATGCACGGGTTAACTTGTATATATATATATATATATATATATATATATATAAATATATACCGTATATACTCGAGTATAAGCCGAGTTTTTCAGCACATTTTTTTGTGCTGAAAAAGCCCTCCTCGGCTTATACTCGAGTGACTTACCTGATCCCGCCGATCTCTCTGACTTGCTCTCCGATCCCGCCGCTGTTAACTTCCGCAATGGAACGCATATGTGTTCCACTGACAGAAAGTCCGGCATTTGGAACGCAAACGTGCGTTCCAACTGCCAAACTTCCTGTCAGTGGAACGCACACGCATATGCGTTCCACTGCAGAAGTTACCAATTAAATGGAGAGAAGGAGCTCTTTTGAAAACATGCATCCTATTATTAATGTGCTTTTCTGTCGTTAGTGGATATAAAACCCATATTAACAGTGGACAGCTATGAAAGAGCCAGGTGGGTGATAACTTAGAGATTATAAACCTCTGCATCTGTGTTTCTATCATTTGCATTTACAGCATATAATTTGACAAAACAATTGCATTATTTTTGGGTTGTGGGGCTATAAATAGTTTTTGTATGTTTTTCTTTTTACTAAGGTGTAAGCATAGAAAATAAGCACTTCATAATAGTTTCCCATTCTCTTTTTTCCCAAACTGGAATGTTTCCTATTTAATTTTCTTCTTTTTAATCAGCCAATCACAAGTGGAAAAAGCTTTGCATGCAATATAGATGACAGAAAGAGGCACAGTGTGTTCCTGCGATAATTGTACCGACAAGAAATGCCCATTGTCACACTCAGCCACTTACGCTCAACTTCTGTTTGTGTCTGCTAAATATACAAATGTTTACTTGACAAAAGCTGAACAAAATTAAGTGGCTGAGTATATACATATATAGGTAGATAAATACACAGGGATAAATAATTTCAAAACAGAAAACAAGTATGCTTACAATTTAATAACTTAATTTCATCGTGTATTGATCAGTAGCTGCAGCATTTCCCACCCTAGGCTTATACTCGAGTCAATAAGTTTTCCCATTTTTTTGTGCTAAAATTGGGTGCCTCGGCTTATATTCGGGTCGACTTATACTCGAGTATATACGGTATATATATATATATATATATATATATATATATATATATGGTGTTTTTGACTTTACATTTGCAATAAAAACGCATGATAAAGATAAACATATTAAGGTGAACAGAATACAGAAAAGAGTGCTAAGCATTGGGTATTATGAAAGTAAATGTGCATTAATGAAATGCATGAGCAAACAGGTAAGTCTTGAGTCTGTTTCTTGAAGTTTTCTAGAGATTAGACCTGTCGACTGTGAGAAGCAGCAAGTTCTAAAGAGTAGGAGCTACAACCATGAATATTTTATGAACTTAGTAAATACAAACAAAATAAATTAAAGATGAATGTGAAGAGGGTCAGAGTTCACTTAGGTTTCATTACAGAAAGCTTGCAATAGCGGGCTATCAAAATTATAGAAGCCACAGCGTTATAGTTTAATAGGGTCATGATTTAATTCTCATTTTTTTTATATATAATTCTACTGTTTATATAGGAATATTATAATAGGAGCTATATCTTTATAGATTACTAAAATGGGACACTGAATCTGTAATTACACAGATACTTATTGACAATATAATAAATACAGACCCCTCACATATTAACATCCAAAGATTTTAATACACATATTTTCTATTTCACTTTTTTCAGAAAGTTTTTAATTTGATTTGAATCCAGTGAAGTAGATATGATTTAAGAAAGTCGAGAGAGGGTATTCATTAGCGTAAATGTCCCTTCTTTTGAGAATTATTGATCTAAATATTGTGGTTGAAATAATGTGACCTCTAAGTTACAGCCCACTTGTAGGGATAATCTTTTGTTTTTTTTGCTTAAAGTGTGTTACCTATATTATCCTAGTGAGCACAAGAAGGGATAGCATATATAAAGAAACGTAGGCATATATACATTTTAGAATAATAAGATTTAATTTTACCTATGACCAAAGTACTCTCTTTAAAAGGATAAATGTATTGATCTGATAATACCTACCAGTACCTAACATTTACATATTGGCTAATAATCTGGTGAAAAGGGAAGTCAATAACGCCATGGACAATAGTTTATTGTTTTTTTTTAAGTATACAGGTCATCACTAGAACAATGTAAATATATAGGGAGATTTTCAGGCTATACTCCCTGGATCAACACAAACAGGCTTATTTATTTAAGTGTAAATAAAAATACGTGGATGCATAATTGGATATTCGAGTAACTGATGTCCTTGGCTGCTTCTATGTTTTCTGTTGAGCAAGCAGTACATAATGAGAGTCAGAGTATTGTTATGTTTATCTAGTCACTATCAATAAAAATTGTCCACTGCGATCAATGTGGTTCCAATGCACAAAGAGATTTAATAGCAAGATGCAACAAATAACAATTGAATGAAATAAAGTACAGCCGATACATATGCAAGCACTCTGGATCCAACAAACAGTCATTCAATCCTGAAGTCTGTGGTCAAAGTAGACTGTATGGTGGTCCCAGTGCCTGGTTTATATACAGTTTGTAATACATAAAAAACAGTAGTGATGTCATGGTATGTTTCCATTGGTTCAGGATTCAGGACAGTCCAGTATGATGCAGGTCATATGTCAGTTCAAACAATGCCCTCCAAGGGTGGGGGTCAGCTCTCCAACAGCTGCCTATGTGTTTTCCCTCCAGAAAGCTGGTTTAAACCAGTCTATTAACATTACAAACACAATATCATTTTGGCCATTAATCCTCTATCATCTATAACTTGCATACGCAAAGGTGCGATGGCTTAGCCGTTAGTAGCGGATGTCTGAGGGTAAAAAGTGGATTTAGAATGACACTAAACATGATATGTTTCCTGTATCCTGAACCTTAGATATGAACAAAGTGGTTTTAACATTATTATATTAAGTTATTACATTCGATTATAAAAGATTTATTAAGGTGAACTATTTACATATGAATGTGTGAGTGTTTGCAAAAGTGTTTGTACGTGTTATTGATAAATATGCCCTTACACAACGTAACGTGCTATTCGCATATTTTCTGATAGAGCCAATTATATTGATGGTTATTAATTTGAAACAACTTCATCCAATTATTCAACTTTTACAGTATATACACTATGTACAGCAGTGACAGAATGCCTCTGTCTCTGACAAACTTAAATAGAAGTACTCACATTAATGCAGGGATAGCATGTTTATATAACTGCTGTTTGGCATTGTGCTTATAGCTCCAAAATGTAGTGTAAAGGTGGATATAAGTATATTATGTTCTCATACTTTGCCTTAACTGCATTAAACAGACATAAGATAGGAAAATAAAGTTTAACAATAGTAGAAAATAATTTATATAATGCGGAGGAAAGTTTAATAACTACAGCTATTGGTCTGTGCACAGAATGGTTGATATGAGACCATATGCTAGTACTAATATTTGAATGAAATACACATATACACATTTATCTTGACAAATTACCAGTAGTGAGTTTATAGATTTCATTTAAAATAAATTAAAGACATTGGATAAATCAAAATATATACTCATGGTGTGATTTTCTGTTTGATGAATACACAAAGTTGGAGCCTGCTTCATTAAGGATCTTAACTTAAGAAACTTCTTATTTTAGTCTCCTGGACAAAACCATGTTACAATGCAAGGGGTGCAAATTAGTATTCTGTTTTGCACATAAGTTAAATACTGACTGTTTTTTCATGTAGCACACAAATACTTGATAGCTTATTTGTACACTGAAATTTAAAGTTGATATTTGTGTGTGAAAAAACAGGCAGTATTTAACTTATGTGCAAAACAGAATACTAATTTGCACCCCTTGGTTTTCATCATGCTTGTGTGTTGCCTTCACTCAATTTATGTTTTTCATACAATTGTAATTAATGCTGTGATTCATTCTAATGAGTGATATGACAAAGTGGCCTTTTTCTGTTTAGTGAGTAGCAAAACACACTTCATCATGACCTAGCTTTCATCAAACCTCCTATACTGTAATAGTACCTATCTCTGTTATTACGCTATATTATAAAGTAAAAGTACCTACCTTTTGTTATAATACAGCCAATAATGTCATAGTACCTACATTTGGTATAAACCATCCAATAATGTCATAGTACCTACATTTGGTATAAACCAACCAATAATGTCATAGTATGTATATTTGTCAGAAGACACCCTATAATGGGTGTATATAGTACATCTAAAAATAAACAATCAACTTGACACACCCTTGCATCTGCAGTGTATCAGTGTATTTTTATGTTATTCTTTGGAAGACGTGACAAGGGACAGAGGGACCTGAAATGCAATTAAAATTTGTGTTGTGTGGAAAAAGTGGAACATTCATTGAACCCTTCTAATATTAATATTAATATATATATTACATCATAGGTGTTTTTTTTTTTATATCAACTTGTCTATTTAAACCTGCAGCTGTGCAGAGTAACAGGTTTATCTCTGAGAATCTGGCTGATGGTTGTACTTACCTCTGTACTTACCTTCATCATCATCATCATCATCATTTATTTATATAGCGCCACTGATTCCGCAGCGCTGTACAGAGAACTCACTCACATCAGTCCCTGCTCCATTGGAGCTTACAGTCTAAATTCCCTAATGTACACACACATACAGACAGAGAGAGACAGACTAGGGTCAATTTTTTTTTGATAGCAGCCAATTAACCTCTTAGTATGTTTTTGGAGTGTAGGAGGAAACCGGAGCACCCGGAGGAAACCCACGCAGACACAGGGAGAACATACAAACTCCACACAGATAAGGTCATGGATAGGAACCAGTGTCTAAGAAGAATGTATTTTATTTAAAACATACAATATTATAATAGTATGCCAAAGATAATACCACCAACCAAAGCACAATATAGGCCTCCATACTGAGGTAGAACCAGTGAATAATACAAACAGCCTAATGTATCCAAATTTACTCAGTGAAGAGCAGTTCGTCAGACATTTGATGCAAAGTCAAAACTTCAACATATTTTTAAAGGTCAGGATAAAACTTTGTATCATTTTAGTATAAGGACCCAAATGTAAAGAAAAACTGCAGTTTACTGTATACTTTACACTTTATGCAACAGTAATAACATTTCTCTTTTCATCCCAAAACGCCAAAAGTGCATTTTTTTTAAATTTCTCTGCTTTTTTGCCAGCAGGCAATTGAATGCTGGAAGAATTGATCCGCTCATTTTAATATTGACCACATGCTCATGCACTGTGCTGTATGTATAATATGAAGGCAACTTCCTAACCACCTACTATGTGGACAGTTTCTATCTACTTAATTTGTTAATTGCTCTTTGGAGAAACTCACTTCAAGCTTATGACAGTGGGAAGAAAATGCTGACAGAAGCTGACAATTCTGTCAGGAAAATCACAGTTAATAGGAGAAATAGTTCTGGGTGATTATTGGTGTTGTCTCTGCTCTATAAAGCTACGTTCATAATGACATTTCTAGGGCATTCTGGAGTTGTATTGAGCTGCTTCTAACCTGAAACCTCTTTCGTGTATTTAGAGTCATATAATTTGCCATTCTCTTACATATTTGTATAGAATAAACTTGAATTCAATGGGCTTATATGCTGTCAAGCACATTTAGAGTATAATAAAAGCAATGCTGGCAGGAGAATAAAACTGCTATGTGAACAGAGTTACAGAGTCGTAACTAAATAATTTAGTACCTGGGGCAAGAAAGTAAACTAACACCCCCTTGTCCTCAACTTTAACCAAATGAATCTAGATACTGATTTCCCTGAACCCCCTTCCTTGTTGCACCCTTGGCGGTTGCATAACACCGGTTACTACCCTGATCCTTGTTTTCCTTAGTCATTGTTGTTGGTGCTCCCCAATGTTTTTGAACATTGCTTTCCTGCCCAGTATACATTAGATGTGTGTGTTTTTATTAAAGATGAGCGGGCTCGGATTTCGCTAATCCGACCCCTCCCGAACAGTGCGGATCCGACGGGATCCGAGCACTGTTCGGGTACTTCCGGCCGCCCAAGGAATCCAAAACGAGGCTATGACATCCAAGTCTTGCGTCGGATCTCGCGAGACTCGGATGTCATAAATGCCCCGCTCACGGCCACCATCTTCATTCTCCCTGTGGGTAGTGTAGAGGGAGGTTGTTGAGAGATAGTGATACTGTGCTCTGTCCTGCTGATTATTTTAGTAAAGTGTGCTCTGTCCTGCTGATTATTTTAGTAAAGTGGTGCTTTGTCCTGCTGAGTCCAGTAGTACTTTGGCCAGTGCTCTGTCCTGCTGAGTCCAGTGGTGCTTTTGTCCTGTATTTTTTTCTGCTAAGTCCATAGTAATTTGATAATCTTAAAAAAATAAAAAAAATAAAAAATAAAAATAAAAAAATAATAATTTAAAAAAAATATAAAAAAATAAAAAAAAAATTATAAAAAATATTATAGAGCAATATATTATTGCAGTCCCAAAAAATAGGTACTGCAATCTAGATTACTACGTTCACTGTTTCTGCAGTCCCAAAAAATAGGAACTGCAATCTATATTACTACGTTCACTGTTTCTGCAGTCCCAAAGTGTGTGTGGTTTAGGGGTACGCTCTCTTGTGCTGCATATAATGGAGTACAAAAATTTGGAGGATAAAGTAGGGAAAGATCAAGACCCACTTCCTCCTAATGCTGAAGCTGCTGCCCCTACTCATGACATAGACCATGAAATGCCATCAACGTCGTCTGCCAAGGCCGATGCCCAATCTCCTAGTAGAGGGCATGTAAAATCCAAAAACCCAAAGTTCACTAAAATTACCAAAAAAAGGAAATTAAAAACATCTGAGGAGAAACAAAAACTTGTCAATATGCCATTAACGACACGGAGTGGCAAGGAACGGCTTAGGCCCTGGCCCATGTTCAGGACTAGTGGTTCAGCTTCACCCAAGGATCTAAGCCCCCCCCTCCAAAAAATTTAAGAGAGTTATGCTGTCAGCAACAACACAGCAAACAACTCTGCCTTCTAAACACATGACATCACAAATCCCCAAGGCGAGTCCAAGGGTGTTGGTGATTGCGAAGCCTGACCTTCCCATCACTGTACGGGAAGAGGTGGCTCCTTCCACCATTTGCAGCACGCCCTCTGCATATGCTGGAAGGATTACCCACAGTCCAGTTACAGATTTGGCTAATGAAGGTGTGAATGTTGTACACCGGGAGGAGGATATTCATGTAGCTGGCGCTGAGGAGGAACTTGACGAGGAGGATGCTGATGTGGTTATCTTAAATGAGGCACCAGGGGGGGAATCAGTTGTTGTCCATAGGATGAAAAAGCCCATCGTCATGCCTGGACAGAAGACCAAAAAATGCACCTCTTCGGTCTGGAGTTATTTTTATCCCAATCCGGACAACAAATGTATGGCCATATGTAGCTTATGTAAAGCTCAAATAAGCAGGGATAAGGATCTTGGCCACCTAGGGACATCCTCCCTTATACGTCACCTGAATAACCTTCATAGTTCAGTGATTAGTTCAGGAACTGGGGATAGGACCGTCATCAGTCCAGGGACACCTAAATCCCTTTGTCCTGTTGGATACACACCACCAACACCCTCCTCGTCAACTTCCTCCACGATCTCCATCAGATTTAGTCCTGCAGACCATGTCACCAGCCAGACTGAGTCCTCTTCAATCCGGGATTCATCCAAGGAATCCTGCAGTGGTACGCCTACTACTGCCACTGCTGCTGTTGCTACTGGTAGTCGGTCATCTTCCCAGAGGGGAAGTCGTAAGACCGCTACGTCTTTCACCAAACAATTGACCGTCCAACAGTCGTTTGCCATGAGCACCAAGTACGACACTAGTCATCCTATGGCAAAGCGGATAACTGCGTCAATAACAGCAATGTTGGTGTTAGACGTGCATCCGGTGTCCGCCATCTGTGCAGTGGAATTCAGACAATTTGAAGGAGGTATTGTGGCCCCGGTACCAAATTGGGTACCGGGGCCACTCCACTACGCAGTCCAGAGAGCTTCGTATCAGATATTAAACTACGTTCACTGTTCCTGCCAAATAAAAAAAGAATGAAAATGCCCTGTCATCAACGAAAACAAGAGGTAGCGACGCGCTAGAACTCCACCCTCTATATGCTGCAGAGGATGTAGGAGCAGCCATCTGTGCAGTGGAATTCAGACAAGTTGGAAGAGGTATTGTGGCCCCGGTACCAAATTGGGTACCGTGGCCACTCCACTACGCAGTCCAGAAAGCTTCGTATCAGATATTAAACTACGTTCACTGTTCCTGCCAAATAAAAAAAGAATGAAAATGCCCTGTCATAAACGAAAACAAGAGGTAGTGACGCGCTAGAACTCCACCCTCTATATGCTGCAGAGGATGTAGGAGCAGCCATCTGTGCAGTGGAATTCAGACAAGTTGGAGGAGGTATTGTGGCCCCGGTACCAAATTGGGTACCGGGGCCACTCCACTACGCAGTCCAGAAAGCTTAGTATTGTCACGGTCGTCTGTATTTCTTGATCCGATTCAGGACCCTTGGGACTAGCTGGAGCAGGACTGAAACAGAACCTAGCAGCCTGGATGATCTTCCTGCTCATGTTTTGGCTGATTGTAGAATATAGCAGGGGAATGAGCAGTCTGGAGATGTTGACAGGAACAGTGCACTTTGTAATTCTGACAGGAACACTGCACTTGTAATGCAGACAGGAACACTGCACTTGTAATGCAGACAGGAATACTGCACTTGTAATGCAGTCAGGAACACTGCACTTGTAATGCAGTCAGGAACACTGCACTTGTAATGCAGTCAGGAACACTGCACTTGTAATGCAGTCAGGAACACTGGAGCCAAGAACTATCCTCTGGAGAGAAGTGTGTTGTTCTGGCAATGAACAGATCACAGCAGCAGGTTTAAATAGGGTGTCCCAAACAACTATTGGCTGATCAGTTCATGTGATCACAGCTGCTGAATCTGGTTGGTCTGGAATGATCACCTGACTGCATCCAAGATGGCCACGCCCATGCAGCAGAACAAACAGTGTGTGTTTGTTTACAAACGGAGGTGGGGAGAATGGGAATGTTTCAGACGACCAGAAGGGACCCAGGTAGCCGTGATATGACAGCGGCGGATGGGGTAAGTGTGGCTTAGATCCCGATTTGTGACAAGTATCTGATATTAATGTAATTAAATTATGTTCACTGTTCCTGCTACATCAAAAAAGCATGAACATGCCCTGCCATCAACAAAAACAAGAGGTAGTGACGCGCTTGAACTCCACCCTCTATATGCTGCAGAGGATGGAGGAGCAGAAAAAGGCCATTCAAGCCTACACAGCCACCTATGATGGGCCACGTGTTTGCGCCACTCGTGTCGCTTAGCTTAGACATCCAGCTACCTCGGTGCAACGTTTTGGACTAAAAACAATATTGTGAGGTGTGAGGTGTTCTGAATAGACTGGAAATTAGTGGAAATGATTGTTATTGAATGTTATTGAGGTTAACAAGGAGTGAAAAAAAACACATAAACTGGATTTTAGCACTTTTTATGCTTTTTTAAAAAATAAATCAGAACCCAAAACCTTAAATCAGAACCAAAACCTTTCGTCAGGTGTTTTGGCAAAACAAATCAGAACCCAAAACCTCGAGCTAATCAGAACCCAAAACCCAAAACCCAAAACACTAAAAGTGGCCGGTGCACACCCCTAGTTTTTATGTTATCAAGAACAACACATGAGACAGCAGGCTGAAAAAGAGACATTTAGAATAGAAAATAATTTATTTTTATTTAATTATAAGTTGGATGGAAAGCATTTTTGGTACACAGATGCTTCCTTATTTTGTCTCAATCTATTTCCTCCAATAGATATCAAGAATAAATAAAAAATCCTACTTACATTTCATCTTTATAGTCTAAAACAAGATCTAAAGAGCACATGTCACATTTCAGGCAAGGATCCAAAACGATAGTGCAAATAAATAAAATTACCTTATATATTTGCTATGACCATGGTTATTGATAAGCCTTTAGAACCAGTTAGTAGAGGTCTTCACCTTTAGCAACCATCTTTCCCGTAGAACTTAATATGTTCTCGCAGGTACTCAGAAGCCCCCAGGACTTATCTCTATGGTAGTAGAGGCTTATCAGATTAACCGCAGCACCGGGTAGATAAACTGAAAGACTGGAGGATGGAAATCGGAGACAAGTCTAGGTCAAGAGTCCATAGCAACAAGAAGGTCACGATACAGGCCAGAGGTCAAGGCAGGCAGCAACAAGCAGGTCCAGAATGTTAGCAAAGGTCAGGGTCACAAGCAAAAAGGACAAAGTCCAATATTCAGACAAAAAGGTTGGGGCTACATGCAATCAGGCAAGATCCAAAAGTTCAGACAGGGTCACAACAGGAGATCAATCAAAAAGTTAGCAGACAGAGCAGGTCAGCAACTACACAGACAGTGAATGCTATAAACAGCAGGGAGGCTAAGCCCTCCCTGCCTTAAATACATGGAAGAGCCAATCAGCCCCAGGAGGAAAAGCATTAATTTAATCTATTTGCGCATATGCCCAGCTGCCCCTTGTGCCAGGACGCGGCGATTCAGGAGCTAAGCATCCCGACTGTTGCCCTGACAATGGCCGGGGTAAAACCGTAAGTGACATCATCATGGAGACGGCCGGGACATAAACAGACGGGCACAGCTTGTCGCGGCGGTTAAAGGTACCGCCATGGCTCGTAACAATGTGTTTCTTTTTTTCCCTTCAGAACATATTTCTCTGTAAATTAATTTTTTTCAAGTCCTTCACCCGGTCATCCTTTATTAGCTGGAAAAAGATGGCCCTACCCAGTTGAGTTTACAATATACAAAATGTAATGAATGTTTTAAACTTAAGGTAGTGGACAAACAATTGTGGCTACTGGTGGAGTGTGTTTGAAAGGCAGAACATTGTATATGTGCACTGTTATCAGTTCAGTAGGGTGGTATTAAAATGCTGTAAACAGTGATAACATCAATTACAGAATGCTGTAAAGCAATTACATGTGAAGATGGTGCTGCCCAGTGGAGCATCATGGAAGCTGATTGGAAGTACGTCAATTTATCCTATGTTCATGGGTTATTGCTAGTTGGAAAAAGGACGAGATAGTCTCTATTACGGGGGCTCTCTAGAAGTCCACAATAATTAACTGAAATTCAAATATTTTATTTAAAACAATGTTCCAATCTGAATAGAAAAATTATATGTAATACTTATTAGTGAATATTTAATAGGTAGTTAAAAATAGTGAGAAGTTAAAGTAGGAAGGTGTATTGAAAAGTGTAAAATTGACAATAAATTCAAATTCTGTTATGGGGTTATATCTTAAAGCTCTATCATTATATCAAGTCATATGTCACCGTTATATTTATGAAATAAAGTTGTTACTGCGGCTTAAATATCTGTCTCACAGGTAATGACTATATTATACCTTGGTTAGTGTGAGTAAGACTGTTCTCTAATAATATCCCTATTTATTTTGTTTATTCATTATATTCATTTAATATTACTGTGAATTTCCCAAATATTGAGACAGTACACAGCAATATATCAAAAGCTATTCATATATATGTATTAGTCTGTTGGTTCCAGCTATACTCATTTAGAAATGATACTCTTGTCATTTCTAAATAGGTACTGGGTCATTAAGGAGAAGAAGGCAAAAAAAAGGAGTAAGTTTGATCCTGAACAAACCATGTTACAATGCAAGGGATGCAAATTAGTTTATTTTTTTGCATGTAAGGAAAATACTGGCTGCTTTTTCATGTACCACACCAGGGGCAAACGCAGGATTCGAGGAGGGGGGTTTCCACGCCACGATACGAGTGGGCGTGTCCAGTATATGTAGGGGCGTGGCTACAAACACACACCGTGTCAAACAAACAGATATGTAAACTGTCCCATACACAGACAAGCACAGACACACACAAACACACAGGATCAAACACACAAACATGTAAGCTGTCACATACACACACATACATAAACACACAGATATGTAAGCTGTCACATACACACACATACATAAACACACAGATATGTAAGCTGTCACATACACACACATACATAAACACACAAACATGTAAGCTGTCACATATACACACATACATAAACACACAAACATGTAAGCTGTCACATACACACACATACATAAACACACAGATATGTAAGCTGTCACATACACACACATACATAAACACACAGATATGTAAGCTGTCACATACACACACATACATAAACACACACATACATAAACACACAGGATTAAACACACAGATATGTAAGCTGTCACATACACACACACACATACACACACAGGATTAAACACAGATATGTAAGCTGTCACATACATACACACACATACATAAACACATAGATATGTAAGCTGTCACATACATACACACACATACATAAACACATAGATATGTAAGCTGTCACATACATACACACACATACATACATAAACACAGATATGTAAGCTGTCACATACATACATACATACATACATACATACACACACATACATACATAAACACAGATATGTAAGCTGTCACATACACACACATACATAAACACACAGATATGTAAGCTGTCACATACACACACATACATAAACACACAGATATGTAAGCTGTCACATACACACACATACATAAACACACACATACATAAACACACAGGATTAAACACACAGATATGTAAGCTGTCACATACACACACACACATACATACACAGGATTAAACACAGATATGTAAGCTGTCACATACATACACACACATACATAAACACATAGATATGTAAGCTGTCACATACATACACACACATACATAAACACATAGATATGTAAGCTGTCACATACATACACACACATACATACATAAACACAGATATATAAGCTGTCACATACATACATACATACATACACACACATACATACATAAACACAGATATGTAAGCTGTCACATACACACACATACATAAACACACAGATATGTAAGCTGTCACATACACACACATACATAAACACACAGATATGTAAGCTGTCACATACACACACATACATAAACACACAAACATGTAAGCTGTCACATACACACACATACATAAACACACAAACATGTAAGCTGTCACATACACACACATACATAAACACACAGATATGTAAGCTGTCACATACACACACATACATAAACACACAGATATGTAAGCTGTCACATACACACACACACATACACACACAGGATTAAACACAGATATGTAAGCTGTCACATACATACACACACATACATAAACACATAGATATGTAAGCTGTCACATACATACACACACATACATAAACACATAGATATGTAAGCTGTCACATACATACACACACATACATACATAAACACATATGTAAGCTGTCACATACATACATACATACATACATACACACACATACATACATAAACACAGATATGTAAGCTGTCACATACACACACATACATAAACACACAGATATGTAAGCTGTCACATACACACACATACATAAACACACAGATATGTAAGCTGTCACATACACACACATACATAAACACACAAACATGTAAGCTGTCACATACACACACATACATAAACACACAAACATGTAAGCTGTCACATACACACACATACATAAACACACAGATATGTAAGCTGTCACATACACACACATACATAAACACACAGATATGTAAGCTGTCACATACACACACATACATAAACACACATGATTAAACACACAGATATGTAAGCTGTCACATACACACACACACATACACACACAGGATTAAACACAGATATGTAAGCTGTCACATACATACACACACATACATAAACACAGATATGTAAGCTGTCACATACATACACATACATACATACATAAACACAGATATGTAAGCTGTCACATACATACATACATACATACATACATACACACACACATACATGCATAAACACAGATATGTAAGCTGTCACATACATACATACATACACACACATACATACATAAACACAGATATGTAAGCTGTCACATACATACACACACATACATACATACATACATACATACATAAACACAGATATGTAAGCTGTCACATACATACACATACATACATACATACATACATAAACACAGATATGTAAGTTGTCACATACATACATACATACACATACATACATACATACATACATACATAAACACAGATATGTAAGCTGTCACATACATACACACACAGATATGTAAGCTGTCACATACATACATACATACATACACATACATACATACATAAACACAGATATGTAAGCTGTCACATACATACACACACATACATAAACACAGATATGTAAGCTGTCACATACATACATACATACATACATACACATACATACACATACATACATAAACACAGATATGTAAGCTGTCACATACATACATACATACATACATAAACACAGATATGTAAGCTGTCACATACATACACACACATACATAAACACAGATATGTAAGCTGTCACATACACACACACATACATAAACACAGATATGTAAGCTGACATATACACTGACACACACAGACTCACACACATTCTTACCTTCTTCTGCTGCCTCCTGCATAACACCCATGCTGGCTGTGTGGGAGGAAGGGGCGGAGCCACACTGCTGGCAGAGAGCTGTGCTCACACAGCAGGGGACTGACTGGGAGATGATTACAAGCAGTAGTGGCTGGTCCCGGGAGACACCCCAGGTAGGACAGGGGTTTCTGGGGACTGGTAAACCCCCCCTGGGTGCGCCCATGCACACACATACTTGATAGCTCTATTTTTACACTGACATTTAAAGTTGATCTAGAAAATGCCCTACCCCAACTATAAATCTGTCCCCACATTTTAAATTTACCTCCCCCTCCAATGCAACATTATCTTGACAGGGTGCAAAGTTACTCCTATTTTTACTTTCCTCTCCTTAATGACTCAGGTCGAGAGAGTTTATCTTGAGACCAATGGCTTTCATTTATGTACACACACACAGCGGCTAATATTAGTACACATTTCTTACATTCTCCCATGATGTATTCTCCGCTATTCAGGTTTAGTTATTCATTTGTCTGATGCTGTGAAAAAAATCTGTCTGTCTATATTTGCTATATAAAAAAGTAACATTATTATTACTGGTAGATGCAAATTAAGTTATCAGTGTTTCCAATATGCAGAGACATTGAATATTGGTGATCCTGGACAGGCACACATTCATACATAGGCGTCTTTTGCTAGTAGAACCCTTATACATTAGTTGTGTGATAACAGAGTTAATTAGGTGAATGATAAAATGTTACTCTCCAAATCTGCATTTATATTGCAGCAGTTTGCAATGTTAATTTGTGTATAACACGTTATTTAGCCGTCAGTGTGATCCCTCCTCATTTCTCGCTAATGCTGTTCAGCAGTTGTTCAAATCCCATTAGCGAGTGAGTTGAAATATTATGATATAACCTAGTAATCTGGTACTTTGTAATGTGGATCTAATCTTCAGTGATTAACTTCATTATATCAGGGGGCGCTATTGTAAAACACCTGCATGCATTTTATATTTTTCATTTGATTAGAATTGGCATGATAAGAGCCGTTCTTAATGCATAGCTATACATGTTTTCCATGATGTTTTTAATTACTGTCTCAATTCAATATCACTGTGACTAGAATAATTTCATTTGCAGATATTACTATCTGGTGGTAAAACACATCACCATATATATATAGTATCTACTGTGCTTGTAATTGTGATTTTTACCTGCTTCCAAATTGCATAGGTCATCAAGTTTGCATTTAATACATTTAGGATTGAATTTCGGGGGTAGATGACATGCTGCTTGTATTTAGCTATTCATCATTCTATTATAGCTATTCTCATTAACTTATTTGAATATTGATTTTAGAGTATTTCTATTGACTTAGTTGTTATGCTTCATCTGGGAATAAACCCATCGCTAACACCAATGGGGTTTTTAAATCCCCTCTGACTAATCTAATGTGAAATTACATCATTGACTTGTTAACTTGCCTATCTACTATTCTTCTAGTCACCTCATACTTTACAAGTATCTGTAATTTGACAAGTTAAAACAATACTTGATTGTGAGATTAAAACTAAATTTAAATTTATTCATGAGAATTTTTTTTTACTAGTTTAACTTACATTTGTTTCAATTATTGAATTACAGTGTATTCAGTGAGCATACATTTACTATTACTCTTTTTGAGATCCCTGTTGTTTTCACATTATTAATTTTATTAATTTTTAATAGTATTTATATAAATTGTGTATATAAATCTGCAAATAAATGGATTGTAAAATAAAGGATAATTTAAATATTATACTATATCTTAAAAAAGTCAAAATTAGAAGAACTTATTTGTACAGTGAAATAAAATATATGTTGTTTATTCATGTATTTAATATCAGTCTCAGCATATGAGTATTTGTGCCTTCTATTACACAAATATAAATATTTCCCCAATATTTAAATTGTGTAATTTCACTATATGTTCTTTGATTATTATTATTGTCAATTCTCAGATGAGGAAAGAGATGTTTTGGGAATTTTAGAAGAATTAATAGAAGAACAGAACTCAATGGATGACACACCACACTAAGACATACACATGTGATTTGTAAGTCACAATACTTCCCTTATGATGGTAACTGTCCCCAAGTTAAAATATATACTTCCATAGTATCAAAATATCTTGACCAAATGGTGTATTAATCAAACACTAGATGCAGCAAAAATAATATCAGAGAAGAAAGCTCTTAGAGAAATTAAAACCAGGCAAGACATTTTGATTAAACTTCTGACAAAGGAGAGAATGTTGGGGTTTAGCCAGTTGACAAATATATAAAAAAGAAGCATTCAGTCTGCTAAAGGATAAGAATTACTGCCAACAATTACTGTTCAACCCCACAGTTAAATATACAAATGAATACAATACGATAATAGAAGAGGCCTATAAAGCAGGAACAAATAACATAACAGAATTTTAATTTTTACAGGCAAAGGAGCTTAAAATACCAACATTCTATATGCTTCCTAAAGTACACAAAGACGAGATGATGCCTCCAGGCAGCCCTATACTATCTGGTATAGGTGACCTCACAGAACAAGCGAGCATATTTATTGTCACTCATATGCGAGAATATGTGGTGAGCTTACCCTCATATATACAAGACACTTCTGATGGTCTGAGGGAGTTACATGATGTCATTCTTGATCCCAATACATGCAATGTAAAATCTCTTTATACAAGTATCCAATATACCACAAGAATACTTCTTGGCAACGGATGATAATACAGAATTGAATAACTTTCTGATAAACTTGCTGGAATTTATACTAACCAAAAACTTCTTCACCTTTAGCAACAGTTTTTATTTGCAGGTTTGGGTGACAGCGATGGAGTCGACATGTGCCCCAAACATGCGCAAATATTTATTAAGGATGGGAACATGTTTTCACAGAGGAAGCAGTAGACAAATTAAATCACAACAATATTAATCTAAAATTAACAAACAAAATTCACAAACATCAGGTGACCTTTCTGGATTTACAGATTAAAATGAATGAGGAAGGTAAAATAGAAACAGATTTATTTTGCAATTATAGGGCTACAAATAGCTTGCTTCATCAGGAAAGTTCCCATTTCAACTGATTATAAAAAGTGTTCCCAGAGGAGAGTTTTTAAGAACAAATTGATCGGATTTGCCTACCTTTAAAAAAAGCAGCAAAAGATTATCTGAAAGAAAAGGGCTACAGTAATAGATGGGAGTGAGGTTGAGTGCCAAAATAGAGACAATCTGATATTTTTTCCAAACCCAAGAATTAAAACACTAATGAATTAATATGATTAATAGGAAATTATTGCCAGGAATGGGAGACAATAAGGACTATCCTGCAAAAACACTGGTCTGTGTCACTCACAGATGAAGACCTAAAACATATTTTAATCCCAGAGTTTCCATCAGTTGGAAACGTTCCAGAAATATCATGGATCTACTTTTACACAGTCACCTAACCACTAGCAAAAGAAGGAAACCAAAAATGGTAGGATTCAAAAAGCATGTCCATATATTACATGCAGAACTGAAATGACAGAATGGTACAATATAGAACATACAATTAAAGAATACTTCAATTGTGACACCAAAGGGGTTGTATATGGCCTACCATGTACATGCAAAAAAACTTAGATGGGCATGGCCACTAGGCCTTTGTAGAAATGTATCCTAGAACTACTAGGGAACATACATTACTAAATGCTAACAAGACAATAATAATAATAATCATCAAAGAACATATCGTGAAATGACACAATTTAAATATTGAGAAGAAATGTGTGTAATAAAAGGCACAAATACTCACATTGAGTTTTAATTATTTTTTCCTTTGCTTTGAATCACCTAACACTTTACTAGACGAGAGAAGAATAATTATCACTATATTAACTTATTTTCACCATCACATGTTATTTAATTATGCACAATGAAAGTATTTAATAGACATGCACAACATACAATACAGCCAACTCAGTATAGCTTATGACACTACTGTAATAATAACAGTAAAGTACTGGAATAATAAGAGAATACACTGTAAAAATACATTATTCTAATATGGTGTTATTTAAGATATACTATAATATTTAAATTATTATTTATTTATCAATTGATTTATTTGCAAATTTAAGTACACAATTTATATAAATAATCACTGTTAAAAATTAATAAAATTATTAATATGAAAAGAACAAGGATCTCAATAAGGGTAATAATAAATAAAATAATAAATATATGTTCACTGAATATACTATGATTTGATCAATGAAATAAATATAAGTAAAACTAGTAGTGCAAGAGATTTCCCATGATTAAATTTAAATTTAATTTCAATCTCACAATCAAGTATTGTTTTAACTTTATCTCAAATAACAGATACTTGTAAATTATTAGACTATTAGAAGAATAATAGATAGGCAGGTTAACATGTCAATGGCGTAATTTCACATAAGAGGGGATTAAAAAACCCCACTGGTGTAAGAGACGGTTTGATTCTCAAATGAAGCAATAGAGAAACGTATGTTGACAGCATTGGGAGATGCCAGTCGGCAAATCCGTTGGGGAAGATAGGTACAAGTCTAGTGAGGAGACAGATTCCACTACAACCTCTATAAATATATTTAATAACTAAGTCAAAGTCAAAACACATTTGTCACCAAATACATCTTTTCTAAAAGCTATATTCAAATAAGTTAATAACGATAATAAAATGTCTATAATATCCAGCAGGATAATGAATAGCTAAATACAAGCAGCATATCATCTACCCATGAAGTCCAATCTAAAATGCATTAACCTTGGTGACCAATGCAATTTAGGAGCAACTAATTAAAAATTGCAATTACAAGTAGAGTAGGTAATCTATAGCATTAGCACAAAATGAACTGGTAGTTTGCAGATACAATATAATAGCAAGTAATCTGGTGATGCGATTTATCACCATATAGCAATATCTACAAATGAAATCATCCTAATTGAAAAGATATATACAATTGTGACAGTGATTAAATACATCAAGGAAAACATGTTTAGCTATGCATCAAGAATGGCTCTTATCATGCCAGTTCTAATCAAATGAAAAATATAAGACACATACACTTGTGTTACAATATAATGAGTTTAATCACTGAAGATTAGATCCACATTACAAAGTACCAGATTACTAGTTTATATTGTAATATTTCAACTAGCCCGTTAATGGGATTTGAACAACTGCTGAACAGCATTAGTGAGAAATGAGGAGGGATCACACTGACAGCAAAATAACATATTATACACAAATGTAAAATCGCAGACTGCTACAATATAAAAGGAAATTTGGAGATTAACATATATCATACTTCTAATTAACTCTTTGCTATCACACAACTAATATATAAGGATTCCGCTAGCAAAAGGCTCCTGTGTATGAATATGTGCCTGCCAAGGGACACCAATATTCAGCATCTCTGCGTATAGGAAACTTTGATAAACTAATTTGTTTCTGCCAGCACTAATAATGTTACTTTTAACACAACAAGCATAAGTAGATAGACATATTTATAGCATCAGGCAAAGGAAAAATTAAATCTGAATAGTGGAGAATACATTGTTGAAAAATTTAAGAAACATATATTAATAATAGCCGCTATGTGAATAAATATACCTATTGAGAGCCATTCATTTATTCCAATTCATTACCAATGAGATTTGAACAATTACTGAACAGCATCAGGGAGAAATGAGGAGGGATTACACTGACAGCTAATAAATGTTCTGTACATAAATTTTACATCACAAACTGCTACAACATAAGTCCAGATCTGAAGATGTACACATGTCCACATTCCCATTTAGCTTCATTTGATTGCTATTACACAATCAACACATAAAGGTTCTGCAAGTAAAATAAGTTGATGTATGAATGTGTGCCTGTCGGCAGATACCAGTATTCAGTGTCTCTGCAGATAGGAAACACTGATAACTTAATTTGCATCTGCCAGTAATAATAATGCCACATTTTTATATAACAAATATAGGTAGACAGATTTTTTCACAGCATCAGGCAAATGAATAACTAAATCTGAATAGCAGAGAATACATTGTGGGGAGAATGTAAGAAATTTGTACTATTAATAGCTGCTGTGTGTGTAATTAAATGAGAGCCATTGGTGTCAAGATAAACTCTTTGGGCCTGATTCATTAAGGAAAGAAGGCAAAACATGAGTCAGTTTTCTCCTGGAGAAAACTATGTTACAAAGTAAGGGGTACATATCAGTTTATTAATTTCCACATAAGTTAAATAGTGGCTGTTTTTTTCATCTACCACACACATAATTGATAACTTATTTTTATACAGAAAATTACAGATGATCTAGGACATGCCCTTCCCCAACTATAAATCTGTCCCCACATTTTAATTTAGCTGCCCCTCCAATGCAACATGGTTTTGCCAAGGTGCAAAGTTACTATTTTTTTTTCCTTTACGTTTCTTAATGAATCAGTCCCTTGTGTCTATTTAAAAATGAGTAAATTAGATATGTTTAGACTGAAGAGTATCATTGTTAAATGAGTATAGCCGTAGACAAAATACTAATACATATATCTGAATAACTTTTGATATATTGCTGTGCAAGAGTTGAGAAATTCACAGGTAATATTAAATTAATATATATTGATATAGTCCCATAACATAATTTGAATTTATTGTCAATACAACAATTTTTTAATACACCTTCCTACTTTAACTTTTTACTATCTTTAACTATCTATTAAATATTTGTTAATAAGAGTTGCATATAATTTTTCTATTGTGTTTGGAACATTATTTTAATAGTATCAAGTCTGTCTTGTTCTTCTACGCATCCCAAGCAGCATGTTGCCATGGAAACGCTGGGTGAAGCAGGGGTCAAGAGGTCAGCCCCTTCAGTTAGTCTGAGCTGGAAGGAGAGACAGAAAGTAAGAAGAGAACAGATTATGAGAGGCACTGGCAGCAGGAGGAGTGTGTGGCAGCAGCAAAGAAATGGGAGAGGTCTGGGAGCATGCTGGAAAGACAGTGTGTGCCTGTCGACACAGAGATCGCAGAACTATAAAATAAGGTGCTGGGTGTAGTATGGCTTAGGAGAGTCTTGTAGCCATATGCCTGCAAAGAATGAGCTATCAACCAGCCTGAGGGAGATTACATAGCAAAGCGAGCCTATGTGCTGAGAGGGAGACATGCTATTAGTGAATTGTGTGTTAGCAGAGAGGGACAGCTAGCAAGATCAGGTTTGCAGGTAGTCCATGACCCAAAAGTGTCTGATGTCATCATCTTCATCCAGAGGGTGAGAAATAAAAAATAACACATCAAACACTGTGACATTGCTGCATTAAGAAAATAACATTATACCTCTAATCTACACAAGATAGACATTCCAACATTAATCTGTACATATATCAGAGGACATAGAGACGTTAAATTTATCAGAGATCTAATGCAAATTACATCTAAATATACCCAAGTTAAGTAGCCCGGGCTACCAACATTTCTTTAAGTGCACCAACTAGTTAATCTTACAATCTATTAAAATTGCCAGGACTGTGATTATTGAGATAAATTATTGTTGATTTCTAAATACTGTTCACCTACTGTTGTCTTTAATTATTATTTTACCCATTGTCCCACTTATCCCGTCAGGAATCTTCCCCTATTTAAATCTGCCTTTCCCATTTACTTTCCCCAATATAAACACCCAGTTAATTGGTTGTAACTACAGTGTCCATTATTATTCAGAGCATTAGTGCGGTCAGAAACAAGGGGCTTCCTGAGTCAACCCCTGGTGGATTCAGTTACAATCCGCATCCCACTATACTGTGTAGAAGACTCGGGTGTAGGCACTGATGCGGAGAGAGACACCACACTTCACATCTCCTTACAGAGTGCTAGGGAAAGGGGTGCTACATAATAATTGAATAAAATATTAGAATTTTAGTTAATTATAGTGGACTTGTAGAGAGACCCCATAATAGAGACTTTTTACTGTCATTCTCTTGGGGCACACCTGCTGAAATATCCATACTCAAAATTATGATATGTATCTCAATTACTAATATATATAAATAAATCATGTAGTTTACTAGATATTTCAAATTTTTTTGTTCTGTGTGGATATCCACATACCTCTTTTCAATTTGGGTTATAGCTAGTTGCCAGTTCCTCTTAAATCTTCTATCTTTTCTCCAGTAGTAAAGGTTAACTGCTTCCAAGGGAGCTGCAACAGTATAAAGAACGGAGAGTTGCCTTGGCTACTGGCCAAGTTCTATTATATTGATTAAGGTAGACAGGAGAATGTGAGAACTCAGACTTTCTGTATTTTCAATCTGAGTTCAAGCATGCCTCTTGCAATTTCCAACTCACAAGTAGATAAGTGAGAAACAACTTTAATTTCATGTTTACTATTCTACCAGGCAGTAGATATTTTGGAATTTGCATATTATATTATTATCAGTGCTGTTAGCAAATCATTTTACCTTTCAATTGCTTTCTCATTCACTGTTGATGAGAACAAGGAGTAGCAAAGCTGGTGAAGAACTGCATCCAGTATGTTAACTGTGAAAATCCCACCTCATCTGTGTTAAATGCATGGGAGTGATGGCTGTAGGTGTTCTTATATCACCAGTAGCACCAAGGCCATAGGATTTACAGCTGCATCGACATGCACAGGGAGATGTTGAATTACCCGACTTAATGGCTGATATACTGCAAAGATGTCAAGCACATTCGGCCGGAAATGCGCATCATCTTTGATGACTATCTGACCTAAGCCAACATTGGAGATGATTTAGCAGAGCCTCAATAGGCTCTCTTTGGTGGTGCATGAGAGGCATTTTTAGAAAGTTCACACGCAGAATGTGGATGACATGTGAATGTGCGCCAAGCACAAAACCCAACAGGCAGTTTGTCATCAGCTGCACCTAGTCCCAATTATGTCAGTATGAGATTATGTCTTCCTTGGCAAATTATGTGGCCATTTCTGCTAGGTGAATAAATTTGGTTAGCATATACTAATAAGGGTTTATTCCAACTCCACTTGCTCCCTACATTTCCAAGCTCATCTTCATATGTACTCCCTCCCACCCACTCCGGTCAGCCAATGTCTGTCGCCTCAACTCCCCTCTGGTAACCATGATTCTCACTCCTGCATCCAAGATTTCTCCTGTGCTGCACCCCTCCTATGTAACAATCTCTCTTATTCTATCAGACTATCCCTAGCCTGCAAAGCTTCAAACACTCCTTGAAAACTCAACTGTTCAGTTAAATCTACCATTCCAGCATTTAACCATTCCCCTAGGAAGTATACCTCATCCTCTTTCCTTCTCCATCACACCCATTTTTAATTCCACCCCTCCTTTCTGATCTATAGATCCCCTTACACTGCCTTATACCCATGTGTCATCCATTTGTAAGCTCCTTTCTCATTAGACTGTAAGCTATCGAGAGCAAGGCCCACTTCCCTTCTGTTCCTCCTCTTTTCATTACCTATGACTCTGCTCACAAGCTGCACTTTGCACATCCTCCTTGCACTCTCTGCCTCTGGACTCCACTCCTGCATTGTATTAACACCTCTATCAGTGGCTCTGATCCTGTTAGTCGCACCCACGCTCATGGGCACAGGTTTCAGCTTACGCTGAAAATACCCCTTGCACCCCATTGTCCATTTAGGCTATTAATAGCTGTGATGAGATTTGTATTGTTATTTGTTAACTGTACTGTTTTGTTGTCTGCCCTCTATACGCCGCTGCGGACCATTTGTGGCACCCTATAAATAAAGGATAATAATAATAATAATAATAATAATAATAAAAGGGTACATTTAACTGGTATATAATTGTGAGGGCACCTCTGGCTGAAATAGTATGTGGACACCTTTGGCTAGTAAATTGCTGCATGTACACAACTCTATCTTATATAATCACATAGTCACTTTTTGCTGATAAATAATAATGTGGGCAAGTCTGGCTAGTGTACACTCATGTGTCCATATCCGGGTGGTATAAAATCAAGTGGGCAAACCTTGCTGACTGGTATGTAATCATGTGAACAACTGTGACAGTGTAAATTGTTTTAGCTGGAGTCTACAAGTGATACGATAGACAGGGGTCTACATAATACCTGTGCGAGATATGTGTGGAGAATAAGATACATATCTGTGAAGAATCAGGGATAAAAGTGTACTTGGACCCAAAATTTATTCTGACACTGGCTATGTGCTATGTTAATATTAAACTTGTAGGAGTTCCTTTGTGTCCGCTTAAATAATTAAATTGACAAATATGTAGCATAATTAATGTCAGTCACATAAATATAGAAAAAGACATATTTCTTTAAATGTTTTTCACTGAGCAACAGAAACAAAAGACTAATTATTGCTTTCATTCAAATGGAGCACTGAAATGCTTTTTCATGAATTCCGATTTGATGGAACTGTTAAGCAATCATGTCTTATTCATGTTATCACCTTTGAAAACAATGAGAATAATGTAATTACAGTCCCTAAAAGAAAACAGTATGGAACACTTAACATATTTATCGACATAACCAATTTCAGTAGTAAGATGGCGAGCTCCAGCTGCCCCCACTTACTTCCAATTGCCTTGTCTTTAAATACCACATAGTGTCATGCTGTAATTTTGTTTATTTCACTACATCCAGGTGAGTGCAGTGGGAAAATCAGTTGGATAAAATAGAGGCAGAGAATGTTAGAAGATTTTTAGGAAATAATGAGGGATAAACATACTGGTTTCAACCGGTTCCATCTTCACAAAAATGTAAAGGGAATATATCATAGCACCCAACATTCACAATTTCAAAATTGACAAATTAGGTCATGCCCCTGATCCACCTAAACCACACACATATGGGACAACAACATAGCCCTTTCCTAGTAGGTTTCTATAAATCTTTGTTGTGGAAATCAAGACTGATGGCTGAAATGTTGTATGGACACAAAAAAGACAGTTATTATCAGCATTTATGTTCACCAGGATAACTGTATATATCAAGCAAAAATAAACATATGATCTATATATGCAAATTTTGGCATATACATGGAAAAGTCAGAACACACTTTAAAGGTCCTCATTACCTGTCAGTATCTATACTCACATTTGTGTGTTAAATATTAATGAAATGCAGTTAAAAACATGTACAGTACAATCAATTCCACATCTAAGTAGCCTAAATGTGTCAAAAAGATTAGTTTTTTACAACACATACACACACAAACATCTGTCGGCTGGCTAGATTCTAAGGCTAGGTACACATTGAAGAATTTTCTGACCGATATGTTATGTCAAACGATTTTAGCTACGACAGAAGGTCCGGTCAGTCTGGTGATTCATGTATACACACTGACATGATTTACCTTCAGATCTGTGCTCTTCCTCTGGTCCTTCATCTGGTCCTCTAGTCTTCAGAGAATGACAGCACAATATTCATTCATTCATTCATTCATTATTGTCACATTGTCACACTGATTAAAACCGCCTTGTTATAGCTATCCACATGTCCTAAAATTTTTTGTTAGCTTCTGTGACTCTCAAACAAAAAATTCTGTCTCAGAATGAACAAATTACTTATTCCTTCTGCAGCACTCTCTACATTTATTCAGCGTGACATTCATTGCTAGCTGAAAAGAGCCCGATTCTGTAAACTCTGCAGGGATTGTGAGCCTGAGTGCATACACTCTACATGATCGTTAAGTGATGGGAAATATTAAACTGTATGACCAACCAAATGAGCCAACAATCGACAATTTGGAACGACTTTCAGCCATCGTGTCACTATACACACTAACCTGACTTGCGACGAATGGTCGTATGTCGGCTGATTTGCCCGATTATTGGACGAAAACGCTCCAGTGTGTACCCAGCCTCACTAAGACAATATCAGACAATATTTTCCAGCAAAAACAGGAAGAATTATGGCGGCTCTCATCTCACCATATTTTAAAAGGTTCCAGCTACACAGCAATACGCTATATGGAAGCAAAATAGAAACTAATTAATTGTCAGTGCCTTTGCTTAACATGTAATTCTGTATATAATTAGCACATCAAATATATAAGGAATTAATCCATATTGTGGGCAAAACATATATGATCACAGTCGAACTGTATCAACTGCTAGCTAGACTTCCATTTGTAGTAAATAACTAATTTATAGGGGTAACACAGAATGAAAATAAATTGTTTTGCATTCATTCCAATACTAGAAAACATCAAGAATCGGTCTAGTTTGTAAAGCCTTAATTAAACGGGTGATTTCCTTGCACTAAAAGCCCATCACTGCTTTTGACAATGTTTGGCCCAGGTGAAGATTGGAAAGGTAGGGATGTTCCAAGCCAGAGATGGTATCATGTGGGTTTACAATCATACACTATCATCACCCTGGCAGTTGGAAGTTTTGTTGACCAAAAAAGTAATTAAAGGATTATCCTAGAAGTAAAGAGGAAGAGATAAATAGAAAATAACTTGAGATATGTGTTCTGTTTCCAGTGACAGATGCAAGCATACAGTAAGCTCAGTTTCCTCCATATGAATATAGTCTAACCATATTGCTACATTTACATTTTGTAACGTTGCACCCAAGGGACAGACGAAAGAAGCTTAAATGTTAAAGCCTAGGAATTATTGGGATTGCAGTCACCAATTAGGCATCAATTTAATGTATTCCTGGTTTCCTTTGCTTTAATGTATTGATTTATTTTGCTGACATATTAATTCAACAATATATATATTACTAACAGTAAAAACACTTATATCTCTGCTATCTAGTACTTTAATATGCCATACTATATTTGCAAAAGACTTTGACCACACTATCATTATTAACATGTAAATTTGAGGTCCCAGCAGAGGACAAGAAAAATGTGTTAGAGAAGAATATTTATTTAACAGTTTTTGGAAAATGTCACTTCAAAATGAACGGAATTTTAATCAGATATGTATAGACTGAATATTAAACACGTGTATTTAAACACATATGTGTTGGGTGTTACTGCTACTCACCGCAAGAGTCTCTTATTGTATTGTCTCTGATACTATAACTAGAGAAGGGGTGGCTGTGACCATTTTGTTCATGACCTCCCAATGCACTTTAAAGCAAAGAATGAACATGGAGATGCAGAAAATTTGTAGCTTGGACTCACGGCATGCCCTGGTGCCTACCAACCAAAATATGCCAGGAGATCCAGGTAAACTCTAGGGGACCAGGTCTGACATAAACATGGGGCTTTCCAGCATACTACTGCTCCCTTAAATCAGTTACATATAGTGGTTCGATGTGTGGGTGTACACAGTGGTCTACAATACTGCTACTTCTCCTACTGCATTCATTGTAAGGCTATCAAATTCCATTTACTTACATCTCCATACCAATGCTTCTACATTTCTATAATGCCACATATCAATCAATCTATCTATCTATCTATCTATCTACCTATCTATCTATCTATCTATGTTAGGGAATGTAGACTGTAAGCTCTAATTGGGCAGAGACTGATGTGAGTGACAAATATTTTATATATATATATATATACACATATATATATAGCACTGCGGAATTAGTGGTGCTACGTAAATAAATAAATGATGATGATGATATATTATTTTGATTAAATTATAATCCCACATTTAATTACTTTTTGTTTTCCTAAATAACTTGTTAATACTTGATAGTCACAAATGTTCTATTTTGTTAAAGTCTCTACAAAAGTTACTTGGATTGTTTCCACTCCCTAGCAGAATGCATCGAAAGTTATCTCTCCCATTCTAACTGACTATGCCCTAGTGTGTGTATCTTAAAACGGGCTTTGGAAACCCACCTGTTCTTAAAAGCTTACCAGTCATCTGCTTAACCACTTCACCATGTAGTTCACCTCACCCTCTCTCATCCTCCATCTATCCCACTTGTGCTTCCTGCCCTCAGATTACCTTTCATTGGCTCACTCCATGTGTCAACCGTTTGTCTGCCCTTCCCTTTAGGTTAGGTAAGCTCTAGTGAGCAGGGCCCTCTTCCCTCCTCATTAGCTATAACTTTTGCTCACCAGCTGCATAGTGCACCTCCTCTTTGGGCTCTCTGCCCCTTGACTCCACTACTGCATAATCTTTGCAGCTCTTTCAGTGGCTCTAAACCTGTTAGCTGCACCCGCGCTTTTGGGTTCAGGTTTCCAGCTTGTGCTGAATATACCCTTAGACCCTCTTATCCTTCCAGCCTATCAGTAGCTGTGTTGAGAGTTATAATGTTATTTGTTTACTGTATTGTACTGTTATACCTTGTACTGTCTTGTTGTTTGTCCTCTGTATGGCACTGCGGACCACATGTGTCCCTGCGCCCATAGACTCTTTTATTCAGTGGGAAGTGAGCCTGGTAACTATACATACAGTTTTCATGATAATGATAGATGGGTGGGGTAGGTGTTAGCAATGACGAGAATCCCAACACCAGTTACATTGGCAGGAAAATTCCGAATGGTGTAATGTAGACCTGCACCCTATTACGAATTCCTAAAAAGAAGACTGTGAACAATTACGTCATGAGACAAGTTTGCCTTTACAAGCCACCGTCGCTTTAAATTTTCACTGCAAAGTTGCCGAATTTCCGTCGACTCGCAGAAATCGGAGGTTCATACGTTTACCCCCAGCTCTGCATTATACCATTCGGAATTTTCCTGCCGATGTCAGTGGTGTTGGGATTGTTGTTGTCGCAAATATGAGTACCTTCAATGTTAGATACCTCGGAATTTCACCCATATCCACAAATGTATTAATTTTGACATTCTGCAGATCTTTGTAAAGTGATAAAAATCCCTTAAATAAAATGTGATGTTGAAAATGGGCATGTAATAGTTTTCCTGGCAGGGTAATTAACTTTCAGCAGTATTTAAGTTCATCATTTTATAATTAGTAAAGTAAGCAAAGCAATTAGCTAAACTGAAATTGAAAGTGCCATCTGCCTGGGCTATTGTATGTGTCATACCGATCAGTAGGAAACAAACTTTATCAGCCATCCACTATTTGGCATGTATTGCTTGCTGTACTGTTGTTTCTTCTTGTAGTAAAAACAAGTGCTAAAAATATGACACCACAATTCTGCACTGCGAAGTGCTAAAATCAGTCATTTGTAGCACACATGACTCGTTCTAAATATAGGACTAGCTAACTGATTTTTAAAAAGTGGCATTGCTTCTGCCTTGGTGTTTTTATGATTTAATTTTCATAAATAAGATTGTAAATTTTGTACATAAAAGATGTCTTGTGTAAAGCCAGTATTTCAACTGTAGGTGGTACTGTGGGGAAAGTGTACGGACATGCACTCTTTCTTGTGCTTTGTAATGATTGTTTCATCTTAATGATTCCTTACATATACAGTCATGCTTGAGACTTTCACGTTTAGCAATTTTAATCCCAAGACACATCCAGAATGCTAATCTTCCTAGAATTTAGACTCTGAAAGTACTTGAAAATGTAGGAAGAGGTCCGTAATGATACTTATATGCAATACATGAGAGTCAGCTTATATAGGCTACGGATAACAAGCAGGATGCATGAACTATGTTTCATATAGATATGTATTTAACACCACAATTTTCCTGAATTAGTTTAATAGGTGACTCACTTCATTATGTTTTGTTTTTGGGGGGCTGCTGTTCCTTACACTACTTAGCTCACCGGTGGCTTCATGTATACTTACATTCCCCTCCACATATCATGATACTGTCCCTATCACATGCAATGCTGAAATCACTTTGTCCTACAAGTGAGCAATTCACGTCCCACAAGCCCAGCACACTAATGATCATTCAGGAGATTAGTGTGCAGATCAAACCTAAAACTGGGGACACATGAATGATCAAGAGGTGAAAAACTATAACAAAAAGATGCTTTAACTCTGGTCAAATGCACCTTAAAAAATGGGAACCTTAGTAGCACTATGGCAGGTCTTGCTGAATGCCTAACCATAATTTATTTTTAGCTAAACCCATCTCCTTAATCTTGTTTGTTAGTGCTGTAACATTATCCTGTAGCAGGGTCTGTCTGTCATTCCTGTGACTCCAGCTACCATTGGGTGCTGCATTAACCTTGCCTACCACCGATGTATAGGGACAATGATGTGCTAGCTCTGCCCATATGTGCGGTGGTCCTGCCTACAGTTGATTTGATCCCAGTCACGTGAGAACACTTTACGAATTTGTTTTGGTGTTGGTAGTGCACTAACAACTAATGTTATAATGTAAAAAATCTAGAACACATTATTTTCTGTAGATTGAAAGGCAACATTTTATTAATAATTCATTTAAATTATTTTGAAAAATAAAAGGACCAGTGAAATATTAAAATAAAATGTGTGTCAAGCGGAAGGTGAAACTAAAATGTAAGATTGCCTGTTTCTTCCTTTACTGACAATCATAGATTTATAAAACAAAATGTATGAATTATAGGATAATACCTGTGTATGACCCAGCATCACTTCTCTATATTTAAGAAGCACTAAATTCGTTACTATAATTTAAATTTATTTTTTTTACCAAAGTTTTCCTTCCTTCTGACTAGTACAGAGAAATCATTAGCCATAGTATGCAATTGAATGCATATAGTCAGAGTAGCCAGGAACAGTTTCATCATCATCATCTTCTATTTATATAGCGCCACTAATTCCGCAGCGCTGTACAAAGAGCTCATTCACATCAGTCCCTGCCCCATTGGAGCTTACAATCTATATACCCAAACATACACACACACACACACACACACACAGACCGAGAGAGACTAAGGGCAATTTAATAGCAGCCAATTTACTACCAGTATGTTTTTGTAGTGTGGGAGGAAACTGGAGCACCCGGAGGAAACCCACGCAAACACGGGGAGAACACACAGATAAGGCCATGGTCGGGAATTGAACTCATGACCCCAGTGCTGTGAGGCAGAAGTGCTATCCACTAAGCCGCCATGAGGCCACAATTTGAATGAAGGTTCGGCATCTAAGGAGTCAAAGATCATTAAAGTCCACAGTATCTGCTTATATACTAGACAGGAGGAAAGGGACTCTTATGAAAAATAAACTATACAATAGCAAAGTGAGTAAACCTTGAATTACAATTTTCTATGGTGTCTATGTCTTAAGATAAAGTGGAGGACTGACTTTACTTTCTCCACATTCTTTACTCCATATTTGCCTTTAGCATTTTTGTGTGGCTGCCCACCACGGGGTGAAGCCATAGAAGGAGTAAGAATGACATATGTGTTACTGATTAATCATCACCCTGCAGCCTCTTATGCAACTCCCACCTGTCCTCTCTGTGCAAAAATCCTCAGTCAGTTTTGAGCAGAGCTCCAGAATATGTAAATTAACAGCTAAATATTACATATGGCGCTACTCTGTGCCTAAAAAATGCACTATGGGCATTAATGACAATTATACCTTCTTGCCTTTACTCCTTACAATTTGCAACTCAGACAACTTGTTTCACTTTAGCAGAAATATCATTAGTTAAGATTCTAAATAATTTTGGTGACTACATGCAAAATGGTTTAGAAGACAGGATTGTCACAGGATTGTGAAACAGACAGTTATGACATTAAATAATTCAATATTTGGTAGAAACTTATCTGGTTACACAGTTTAAAACAAATGCTTCAATGCTTTAAGGAGTAGTCACTTTTGTAGCCTTCAAGCCAGTGTAAATTAATTTTGCTCAGTTGTGGGGAAGAGGAACTGGGTTTAAGCAGAGAGCCGAGCGATTCATTTCAGATAAACACATTTAAAGTGGCTAAAGGCCAAGTTAAATTCATGAAAATTCTGAATCCTCCTTGTAAAATATAGGGCTTACATCATGAACAGCTCATGAATACAAAACTACAAAAGACTGAAGCCATTATGACTGGTTTTTGCACTATATCCACGTTGCTATTTTTTTTTCTTTCCAACGAAATAACAAATTGAACCACTAACCTTAGGAAAATACAACATTTAATTCAGAATATACCAATGTGTTTACATTATTTAGAGACATTTATCAAGACAAATACAATGTGAAATTTGGACCATGTGCCCTTTCAGTATTTGCACAAAATATGAAGCTGTATTAAATTGTCCTTATATAAAATAAACATCTTAACCATTTGTTTAACCAAATTCACTTAAAAAATTATCAGTTGGACCAAAGACCTAAATACGCTTATCATTCCTCTGCCTATGAAGTATAAAAGCATAGTACGTAAATACAGCAAGTACTTAATATGTTTTTCACTTTCAAAAAAACTTCAAAGGGAGCAAGTTAAATAGAAATCAGACAGTGTAACATGACACATTACAATGTGGGGAAAATGCTCCATGTTGTGCCCTATTAACTCCTTCTACTCACATACAGTCACATACCCCGCGCCGCTCCCCTCCATTGGAACAAGTTCCCCGGCTTCATCAGAACTTCCCCTAATCTGTCCTCTTTCAAACGAACATTAAAAACCCACCTTTTCCTAAAAGCCTTCCAGTCTCATGCCTAAACTCCCACTGGTCGGCTTCCTCTCTTTCTCACCCCTTCTTCCCTTCTCCCCCTTCCTCGACTCCGTCTCCGTTTCTCCCGTCTCATCCATGTGCCTGTCTGTCTTCCCCTCCCTTTAGATTGCACGCTCCTTTGAGCAGGGCTCTCCTACCTCCTGTTTCCATCACTTTTAACTGCGCTCTCCAGCTACTCAGTTCACCTCCTCTCCAACCCTCTGCCCTCTGTCTCCTCTCGCTTCTCTCCGCTCCCCTCAGTGACTCTCAACCTGTCATCCGTGCCCACCCTCTTGGGCCATAGTTACCAGCCTGTACTCACTTTTCCCCTCCCTCTCTTTCTTGCTGTGACTGAGCCTCCAGAGTTATAGTGCTTACTGTTACTTGTACTGTGCTGTTTCACCTTGTACTGTGCCATTGTTTGTCCTTGTACGGCGCTAAGGATACTTTGTGGCGCCCTATAAATAAAAATTAATAATAATAATAATACAGGGCCTGACTCATCTTCAGAAGTAAATTCCATTGCGTGCCGAATCTTGCATGAATTTGCTCTACGCATGTATAGAAACTGACTTACGCCATGTGCAGAGCAATGCTTCGGCAATGTACAGTAAGGGGGTGCTGAGGTCGGGTGCACACACATTCGTCTACTTCAAACTCTGGGCATCTCTTAAGTATGTGTTTTTTTAGCTGTATCACTTGAACCAGCTAAAGGGTGGGGGTAAGTTCCGACTGATAGTGATGACAGTTGTGTATGCATGTCAGTACATGTGTTTGCAAGCAAGAGAAAGTATAACATGATTTTCTGTATAATAGACACACTGTCTAACATACTGGTTTTTTTTTTTATAATTGATATTATTAATAGTTGTAAATTAATTTTCCAAAAGTATTTTTTGCATGCGTTGTGATGGGACTTGATATTGCACATATACATGTACATATCCTGCAGTCTGTTCTTGTACGTGAATTTGGGTGACGTGTGTGCAAGTTACAACTAATTTTTTTAAATGCAAGTTGCCTTCACGTTGCGTTCAAAGATGAATCAGGCCCACAGTGTATATGTCAGCATAGAGCGCCTTAGTTGACTTGACGATTGTTTAAACTAAACTTACTTTATCTGTAAACGATCTAATTTAAAGGTGAAAAAATGCTTCTATTGATACTAAGCTATTACTATTACTAAGATATTACTTTTATTATACTGATGATATTGTAACCAGTACAATTCCTACAGAGGGACAAGAGGTAATTATAATTTGAGGTGCACAAAATAGCAAATAAAATCTTAATAAACACTTTATTAAACTGTATTAAATGTTAAAATGAACAATTCCAATTTATAGACTCATCGTAATTCATGGAAACAAAGACAGATAGGGTGAGAAAATAAAAAAATAGGAAAGTGCATGTTAAGAAAACGTTCTTATGCAGTTGTCCGTCTAATATTATAATAAATATGTTATTTCTCATATTCATTTACCATGTGTATTATTCACAGGTAAGTAATGTAATGATAAATAGGGTAACTCGGATAGTACTTAAGAATCTGCTCTTATGCTGCCTCCTAAACAATAATATTTATAATTCATAAGACATGGTGTGGTTGGGAATATATAGTTTATGTCCTTATTATTATTATTGTTATTATTATTTATAACTGCCATTGTCAACGTGCATTTTGCTTAGTAGCTTTCAAAGCTGATTTTAGGGTATGAGTCTACTAGTTTTCCCGGACATTTTGCTAGGCAGCCACCTTAGAGCATTGTATATCACTCTAGTGAGAAATATATGAGGACACTTGTTACACATGTATATTGGTAGAGACATACTATTTAATACTCATTTGACACAGTCTTTTCTGCTCACTACCTTTCAGACATCTTTGCAGCCACATAGTACTGACTAAACAGTATGCACTCTCATATTACCTTCCCATTGTCTTTTTACTGGTCAAAGAAATCGAATGAGCCTCCTCACTTAGGTTAGGAATAGGTGAAATTTGATTGGCTAAGCTGATCTGTCAGCGCTTTTGGAATGCTATGATTGGATGGTGGAGTTATAATTACTAGGGAGAGGGTGGTGGCTACCATAATAAGAAAACTTGGGAGAAAACTGAGCAGGAATGTGAAGGATATTAGGATCAATCTGTGTCTGAAATTGGTAGGATCTTAAATGGTTAGGTAAGGATGGAGACAGCAGGGAATATCTGAGGTGTTAATCTAACATTATGACTGCAAGTTATTCAGAGACAGTATCAGGTTCTGTTAATAATATCAAAAACATATATTTGATATATATATTTAATACTTAAAGTATTTATACTTAACTAAAAGTAATCACCAAGCCCTAGTTGACATATTAGGAGGGAGGTACTTGTCTAGCAGTGAAGACAGAGATTGAATGACAAGCTTGGAAACTTGCTTGCAGAAATTCAGTGAAGGTAATTTATGACCACAAAAGTGAAAATCCACAGTGATCTATTTGGAACATCATGCTCCTACTTTTTTTGCAAGTGTGCGTAGTATTATGGGACAGTTTGCGGCCAAGATGGCAGTGTCAGCAGGGTTGCAAAGGTTTGCACCGTTGGGATGATGTGGGTGTTGTGGCAGGGTAGAAATCAGCCACATGTGAGAAGGAGTTAACTTCTTCAACAAGTTTGTGATATCTTCACTATTTCCTCACACTTATGCCTTCTATTAGACCTATCTGGCCTAGTGTAAACCAGTCAGTCCTGGAGGAAAGGTTGTGCTCTGCAAACCCACTCTCTGTTTATCCTCTTTCAGGTAGTGCTGTTAACTGAACCTGACCCTCCTGACTTCTGTTTTGCTGACATATGTTTTGCAGTGACATTGATTTGTTGTGATTCTTGAGTTTATAAAATAGTGATTTGCTGTCTTACTGTTCCTGCACTATGGAACATGCATGTATCCAGAGTTCTCAGCTCATCCTTAACCTGCAGATGTGGTATGAGCTGTTTCTTGCTAAGTGTGGTTTCAGAGCCGCTGCAAGGTTGCTCGGTGCCCTAGGTAAAGCTTAAGCTTAACGCCCCTCCTCCCTTAAAAATCTCATTTTCCAGCCCCTAACACACTTGACATTTCAAAAATAAAAATAATAACTCTTACCTCCTCCTGGCTGGCTAGGACCAATCCAGAGGTCTGACGCACAATGCTGTCCAGGCTTCACTGCTGCCTAGGAGCAAACACAGGATATCTACGGAGGGAAGGGGGGGGGGGTTCCAAATATTAGACTTCAGAACAAAACAAACAAAAAAAACCCAAAAACTTGACATCACTCACCTGTTACACACTGACATGTGCCCGCTGCCCACCAACTTCTCTCACACATGCCCATCTGCCCACTAACTATTCCCACATATGTCACCCCTTGCCCATCAGCATGTGTCACATCTGCTAGCCACATTACACCAGCTTTACTCACATGCCCCCCTGCCCACCAGCTTATCTCTCACATATACTGCTGCCCTAAGCAGCTTTTTGTCCGCCATCATTTCTTTAAAATGCTCCCCTGTCAAACTGCTTTCCTCTCACATGCCTCCTTGCCAAACAGATTTTTTCTTACATACCCTTTTGCCTACAAACATTTAATAAATAAATATCTTAATGCTTAATGGTTGAGCAACCATTTTTATTATTTTAGTATTTGCCCACTACTTGGCTCTCCTCTGTTGCTGTCTATTAATGTATTCTGTAGATGTAATAATAAATATACTAACACATGCAAATATATAGTGAAAGGTAATATAAATGACATAGATAATCTGGACCATTCTATATTTATTTGCATTTGTTAATGTATTCTGTAGATGTAAAAATAATTATACTAATAGAAAGCAAGAAAGGAGAGCCAAATAGAGGGCAAGTACTAAAAAACATAAATGGTTCCTCAACTATCCTAGTGTAGCCCCGGCTTCTTGAATAGCAGCTGTGCTTTATTACGCATCACTGCAGTTTGTCACTATTTTAGTACATAGACCCCATAGTCTGTAACTCAAGGGGATTTCTGAGTGTAATCTCCCCTGCCCCCCCCCATTTTCTCCAGCCTTCTCCCCTCCCCATTTTCTGTAGCATCGTCTCTCTCTCCCCCATTTTCTATAGCATCCACCCCCCCCATTTTCTGTAGCATCCACTCTCCCTCCCCCATTTTCTGTACCAACCACTCTCCCTCCCCCATTTTTAATGAGAGGTTTGAAGAGGTTACATTTATATGAGTGTTTTCTGCTTTGTGAAAGGATTAACATCCTCTTCCATCCCAGAAAAGAATATAAATTCTATCCCCCCTGTCAGGTTATAGAGATCAGTTTTTTCTCTATACTTAGAATAGAATTAAACACACTTTACACCTTTCAGTTATACGTTAAAGCAGATTTCTTGGTGCCATTCATTCAAAGTAATAAAAAAGCTTCAAACAAACAAAGCTTCAAACAAAAGCGACACAGGTAATATAGTTCTGATGTTCCTTCAGTGACCAGATTCATTTAAGACAGAAATGAAAGTAAACTGAGCAGTATTTTAGGAGAAAAAAATGAAAAGCTTAAACTTCTGAAGATGGTGGTCCTAAATTATAAAGGAAATTGAACTTGATGTATAGTTTTAACTGTTTCCAACTTGCGTATTTTCCAGAGCATCTTCCTACCTGCAAAAGTATGCACAGATTCATTATACCCAGGTGTTTCCAAAGACCAGGTAGTGAATGGTGGGTGAGCACTTTTAAAAAATAGGCTTGGCAGACAAGCATGTGTACTTACACACATAAATCTGCAAATGACTCTACTCGTTGGACTGGTGGCTTCAAACATGGGCAGGGTCTGTGATGTCTCAGCAGCTAAAATGACTGCAGGCTCAGGTTTTCGGCCTGCTTAAGAACCTGTTAGCATTGCCATGTTAGAGTTGCTTCAACTGTTTATAATGGAGTGGAGAGGTAATACTTAAGCTTGCAATTATGAGCTGGCACCAGAGCAACAATGGGGTGAGTGTCAGATTTTCACTGAGCACTGAATTTTAGCTTCATGATGCATATTTGAACATTTCAGGTGTAGAATTTAGTTATACTTTAACCTCCTTGCAGGGACAGACACCTTCTCTTCTCCCTTCTGATCATCGTGTCTCATTGCCTAGCAATGAGATGCAAGTGTCAGCTACTTCCTCCTCTGGCTGACCAGCATCTGTGTGTATGCGCCCGTTATTAGGCAATGGAACGCGGTCCTGCCCGGCATGTCGCCGGTCAGTAGCGTCACTGACCTATTCAGCCTTTATGTAAAGCTGACTCTTCCAGATGTATTGGGTCACATCCTGCTCCAGCACCTGTATCGTTACCTGCTTGTCTCCTGGTTCTGACTGCTGTTCATCTCTGACTACTCTTTTGGTTCCTGTTTCGGCTCAGATTGATATCCTGGTTCTGATCTGGATGGCTGACTATCCTTTGATTCTGATTTGGCTCTGATTGAAACTGTTCCCGACCCGCTTTTCTACACCATCCTTAGGATTCTGCTTTGGACCCAGATTGATACTTGTTACCAACCCGACTTGTTATACTACTCTTTTCACCATTCACCTCCCCGGCGTCTGACATCGAGGGCAGTGACCTGCACTCCATTGCGGGAGACCCTGGTGAAAACCAGGGGTGTGTTAGACTCCACACCTTCTTGTTCAGTAGGACCAATTGCTGGTAGGTGGCTACCATCAAAGATTTAAGTGATTGTTACACTCTGGTAGATACAATAGCTAAAAGCCAATGTTGACGATGAACTAATGAGATAACATGTTCAGTCATATATGTTGACTAACTAACTAATACATTAATTTATCCAGCAGTTATAAGTATATGGCAGTCCAAGCACACACATTATGCAAAGAAACCATCTTTATTCTCATACAATTAACATATTGTGTCAGGCAATATTAGAAGGAGTAGAGTCACAATACAGAACAATCTTTAACATGTTTTTGCAATCATCTTGTAACATTATCAAAGCTCAACTGCCTGTCACCTAGAAAGTTCTAGCTGTGGTTAAATGTTTGCTGGAGCATTTAATCCAGACTATCTTTTATTTACGAGTCATCACAATGGGGGAGAGAGAGCAGCCACAAAACTATGACATAACATAGCATCTGGGATTGGATTACAGCATTGTATGGCAAGTTACCCCCTAAGGGGTTTTCTAAGCTTAACGATCCCCCAGAGTTGAATCTGCGGAGTCCCTTTCCACCTAGGACTAGAGTTTACCCCTTATCTGGTCTACTCTAAAAAACAGATCATCAATGGGCAGCTAAACCTTTTTTGTGATCTCCACAGCCGCCTTGGTGGTAGCAACTGTCACAACTTTCAATTTTATATCTTCACCTTCCACTGTATCTCCTGATTCCAACCGTAAGACGCCAGCTGTACAAAATAAGTAGCCAATGGCTGTTTAATATTGGTGGCTGATAATGCTTCTACATACAGTAGCCACTCACACTTTCCCCAGCATCAGCTAAAATTGTTATTCTCCTAACTTATGTATTAAATGTTCCCCACACTTCAGGCTGAGCCATCTTTAACCTCCGTTTCATGTGATTTTATGAAATTTGTTTGATGATGTCAGCGCTTTATTAATAAAATGATAACACTTAAAATAATCATGTAAAGTTATTAACATAATGTCAATTGCCACTTTGATATGCCTAATGTATAATTGTGATATGTACCCCTTAGCAAAAGTCTTCATTAAATGGACAAGTATAAAGAACAAAGACTGCAAAACTGTAATGTGAAATACATACATCCTTTTGTGTTTCTAATTTGCAGTCTTCATAAAGACAATCACATGGTCACATACAAGAATGAGCTTTGTTAACATTTTCATTAAGTCGATTATTTAAGAATTGATTTGAGTTTACCTCTAAATAGAATTGTTAAGGTAAAAACACACATGAAAGGTTACATTTAGAATACATTTATATATATTTTAAAAGTAAACTTTAAAAAAGAAATAACAAAATAAAATAATAATAAATCATAAAAATATCAAAAATATGCTTTATATTTTCTGCTCATTTTGCAATATATTCAGATGTATTTATCCTCAAGATACAATGGGTATCTCTCCCTTAAACAAAGATATTCCATAATTTAGAATCAATAGATCTAAGCCACCTAAAATGTAACAGTGAGTATTAATCAGATAAGATCAGCAGAAAGATTATATGTCATAAATTAAATTGCCCCATCAGGGTATCCTCAGTGATCACTAAACTCAGCCAGACCCTCACTAGGGACTAGGTAATGAGAGACCTAGCTACCTTGGCATGTGTAGAAATCTCATCTCTGGCAGAAAGCCAGGTAAATTTATTATTAAACCATTTTGACGTAAATGGCTACCACAAAGAATAAAACAAACACTGAACTAACCAGCAGACAAATCACTTGATAAAATACAATACAATCAGTTATATCCGGGACTATAAGGTACACTATTATCTGATTATTCAATACAAATTTCTAAGGTTTGTTCTTTCCCTCCGCTTCTCTGTAAACTGGGCAGTGAACAAGCTTAAGGGCTAGATTTACTAAGCTGCGGGTTTGAAAAAGTGGGGATGTTGCCTATAGCAACCAATCAGATTCTAGCTGTCATTTTGTAGAAGGTACTAAATAAATGAAAGCTAGAATCTGATTGGTTGCTATGGGCAACATCCCCACTTTTTCAAACCCGCAGCTTAGTAAATCTAGCCCTAAGAGTCTTCCTGCTTTTTGCAGTCTCACGCATGGTCTTTCTTGGCTCTCATTAGCCCACCACAACACTGGCCTGACAGAAATTCGAAATCCCTATAAAGGTCCATGTAGAAGTCCTATGTTTCGTCCGGGCCGGTGATTCTGGGCTTTTTCCCACTCTTTCACCTGTCAGGACTAGTCTCAGATTTACCAGAGAGAGAGCATTATTGGGTCCCATTTTACTAGGGGATATCCAATATACACTGTGTCCACCATGCCTCTCCTTGTGTTACCTGCTGTACTGGGCTCCACTAGGTATGGGGGTAAAACTGGTGCTAGAATATGGAGCAAACATTGAGGGCTTAATAGCTGAGAAGGGGCTGGGTTAATATAGCCAATGATTTTAACCCTTTCCTGAAAAAAGTTCTATTTTTATCTTGGTCAATGGACGCTATTCCCAGTGTAGTGTTGGATTCAGCATAGAGGAGAGAGATTCAGTGATTTAAAAAACAAAAAAAAGAAATAAAGATAGAAAGGATATTAGAGTAGGGAGACCAAGGAGTTACAACAGATTCAGCAACAACCCCACACAACAGAAGAGAGTTCAGCATCAAGCGAGGACATGTGAACAATTTTAGAAGTGGACTTATGGAAAATGGAAGTGAATGGAATATGATAGTTTTACAATGATAGCAGTAGGAGAAGTGACAACATGGCATATTACCATATACCAGACCACTTCAGTCACTGCAGATAAGTGATACCAGCAATTGTTTCATTATTACACCCTCAACAATGGTGATAATGACATGTAAGTCCTGGCTAGGGAAATGTCAATTTAAATCTACAGACATTTAGATAAAACTTGTTAGGAAATACTAGGTACCATAAGTGGTAATTACTTTTGGAAACCAAATTTTGAGGGTCATTAACCTATTGTATCTGATATTGGTAACTGGACTTACCCTCGACAAGGGCAATGGTTTAATAGCATTAAAACTGAACATTTTAGAGTCTTAAGCTAAGTTAGCATTTGTCAACGGACTTTTTCATCAATGAAATGTTACATGTTTTGTATAAATAGGAAATAGTGTTACATTTATTACAATTATTGTATTAATATTTAATTAATTTATTAAACTTGAACACTAATTTCTAAAAAAAAATCTTTGTGATCTGTACAGATAGTTAACAATTATTATTATTATAATTTATTTATTTATTAGGTACCACAGATTCCTTACCGCCAGATACAGAGGCAGGTAACAAATAAATGAGGTAATACACATATGTAGCACACATGAGTGTGAGTAATGCTATGGGGACTCACATGCAGCAAAAGACACGATGGGACATACGAGGGAGTCAGACTGTAGACAGACATGGGACAATTGGTAGAGAGGACCCTGCCCGCGAGAGCTTACATTCTAGAGGGAGGGGTGGTGAGAGACAGTAAGACCAACTGGGATAAAATGGAGATGGCAGGTGAGGAAGAGGAGGTGATGGATAGAATGGTTAGGAGGTGGTAGTATAGGTGAGCTTAAAAAGGTGAGCTTTGTGTGGGCGTTTGAAGGACTTAAGGTACACATATTCAACAGATAGAGTTAGTTAACAACAGTAATAGACATCATGCCTTATAGTCTATCAGTCCTCCTAACTTTCTTGTCCTGGCTCTCTCCCCTAGTTAGTACCACCCTTTAGGTGTCTCCCCCTTCCCTTTAGGTTGTTAGCTCTCATGAGCAGGGCCCTCTTTCCTTGTGTGCTCCTTCTACTGTTGCTTCACCCTCTGTACCTCTTGGCCTGCTTCGCTAGCCCTGTTTTCCCTGTTTTATTTACCTTCGGCCTTCTTCTCGCTGATTTCTACTATCCCTTTCACTATCTGTCAGATATAATCTGATTTGCTTTACCCTGTCACCTGTGTTTGTATATATTTGTGTATCATGTTGTGTCTTGGTTCTGTTTTCTGTATATGTAATGTACGGCGCTGCGGACCCTTTGTGGCGCCTTATAGGTCAAAGATGATAATAATAATAATAATAATAATAATAATAATAATAGATTACTAGTAATACATTAACCTTGATATCCATATGTTCCCTAGTATTCCCACTTCCCAAATCCTCTACCTAATTTTCTGTAATAGAAGCCATTCCTAAGTAGGTGTCCTGCTTCATTGGATATCTGTTTTTCTAATAATAAAATATATTACTTTTCTTTTATTAATAATTTAAGCAGTAGGATGTAGATGTCCAGCTACAAACAGATGTATATGGAGAATATTGTAGTTTGCATAGATGGAGGATACCGACTCCTATTAAATTATACATGGGGAAGAGAATAGAACATTTGTGTATCCGAAGTTAATATATTATTTATTTTCACACAGCCAGGCAGGACATTGGGGCAGAATACAGGATTCCCTGCAGCCATTAATAATATCTAATAATGAATCTAACAATGTCTTGGAAAGCATAAATAATGAGACATATAGGTAATGCTGGAATATATTAATTCATTCCATTTAATTAATAATGCAGGATTGCATTATAACGAGGTGTAGAAGACAATATACATAAGTCTGCACAGTCTCACACTAATGGGGGTGTAAAGATTACTCGTGGAAGCAAAGGATATATTTAATATAGGATTTTGAGTCATTACATTACTATTATATGTTGTTGGATAATCCCTTTCCAGCATAATAGGAAAGGAAAATACATTGTTACTTAAGAATAAAACACACAATCCTAAGTGACACAGATATAAAAATGATCAATGATGTATGAATATGAATTGTAGCTCCATTAACAAGGATACATAATAAGCATATACTTTCCTTGTAATAATACTATAGCTTATCCTTTCTTGTGCATGAAAGGATACTAACAATATTACTCCTGGCACAACCAGCCAGAAGTACAAATAATAATAATAATAATAGTAGAGGATGGAATAGGCAACCTATTAGGGATTTAACACCCTCAAGAAACTTACAAAGAAAAACCAGAACTGTAATTAGAAATGTGAATGTGGGGTGAATTAAACTTCTGAAAACAATTGTTTTCCTTACACATAATAATAAGATAAACCTAAAAAAACAACATATAACTTTAGTTACACAAGGACAGTTATATAAATCCCTGTTTACCAGTCTCTAAGTGCAAACAAATACATTTTGGTAGAGAAGAGAGAATCCTAACAGCAGTGCAGTTGATACTAAATCACAAGCTGACACCCTTATGAGAGAATATATGCAGCAGATAATTAACTGACATGAAGTCGATGATTTAAATGTTGTATATTGATGTGTATACTTAATGTGATGATAAATACTATGCTACCATAAAATTGAAATACTGGAATGCTGATAGAAATTGAAAGCTATCCAAATTTTACAGAGAGATGGAGAGTTGCTCCTCATAACACCATTATTTTATAATATATTTCTACACTACATACATTTAACATTTTGCAATTTTTAAGTAAAACTTTTTAAGGTGACATTAATAAAGATTCTGGGCCTGATTCAGTAAGAAACGTAAATGCCGAGATGTGATGTATTACGCGTTAAATGCAAAGGACACTTTCAACAGCCTATTATTTCATGGGCAGAACGGGGAAGGAAGCGTATGCAGCGGCGTCTGATTCATGCTTTTGGAATCTCTAAGGTACATGTTTTTCAGTTGTATCATTTGCAACAGCTATTGGTCAGGTGTAAGTGCCAAGTGATAGTGATGATCGTATGCATGCTAGAACATGTGTTTGAAATAAAAAGCAACTGCAAAAATGCAGTTTATGTACAGCAGACATTAATAACATTACAATAAATGTATTTCATGGAGAGAGAAAAATGAAAAGAAAAAAAATATTATTTTTTTTAACTACCGTATATACTCGAGTATAAGTCGACCCAAATATAAGCCGAGGCAACTAATTTTACCACATAAAACTGGGAAAACTTATTGACTCGAGTATAAGCCTAGGGTGGAAAAGAGCGCAAATTTAAAAGCCTCAATGGAACAGCAAAACATAGTAGGGTGAGAAATCTAACAATATGAAACCATAACATTAAAAGTAACAATATAAAAGTTATTAGCTTTACACACTTTAGGACAGCTGTTCCGTTACTACCAGTGAGGCTGTAGAGATACTTAAACAGATATAAAAAAGTATTTTACTCGTTGTGTGTAGCATAGCTATCATAGCTGTCTCTGTAGGACCCTCCTGAGCGATCACTATAACCTCCTTGACTCCTGCCACTTCCATAATAATCCCTTGAGCCACCACTGCCACCATATCCTCCACTCCTGCTCTCAAACCTGCTGCTTCCATAGCCCCTGTCACCGCCACCACGTCCTCTGCCACCACGGAAGAATCCTCTTCCTCCAGATGAGCCTCCTCTGTAACCTCCTCTCCTGTCACCGGAGGACTTGCCAGCCTGATCCACACGAATCTGACGTCCATCCACAAACTTTCCATTCATTGCCTGCAAGGCATCTTTGGCATCCTCTGGGTTCTCATACGTAACAAAGCCAAATCCCCTGGATCTCTTAGTTTCCCGATCCTATACCACAACCACCTCTGTGATCAGACCATATTTGCAGAACACCTCTTCCAGATTCCCCTCGTTGGTGTCAAAGCTCAGACCGCCGATAAAATGTTTGGATTGTCTGGACAGAACAAACGAAAGGCGAGGACGCAGAGAGAGAGACATTTTTTACTTACCCCGCATGCGTTCCAACAACAGGAAGTTCGGCATTTGGAACGCAAGTATGCGTTCCAAATGCTGAACTTCCTGTTGTTGGAACGCATATGCAGAAGTTAACAGCCGAGGGACCGGGCACCAGGTAAGTTCACCCGTGTATAAGCTGAGTGGCCTTTTTCAGCATACAAAAATGTGCTGAAAAACTCGGCTTATACACGAGTATATACGGTAAATCACTAACAGGTGACAATCATTCATCAAGAGACATTTCTTCAGATCCGCTTGCAGTTGAATAAGGATGTGCCCTAATTATGTGTGTTTTAAAAAACTCACAATACATTCATTTTTTCGTGCCTTAATGAATCAGGCCCTCTATGCTTCAATTATTTACTTTGGGTTTCTCTCTATGGAGTGTCCCTATAAGTGTGAACTTTCCTAAAATCTCTATAACTCTAGGACAGGGGTTGGCAACCTTTTTCTATCGGAGTGCCGGCTAAAATCTAGTTAAGCCTGGGTGTGCCAGTTGTGTGTGTGTATATATATATATATATATATATATATACACACACACACACACACACACACACACACACACACACACACACACATACACATACACATACATACATACATACATACAGAGCTGCCTAGAGAAATTCATGGTCCCTTATAGTTAAGCATGGTTAAAAAAATGTTATGCCGCCGGTTTGCGAGTGGTCAGACAATTGGGGGTGTGGCAGTACATCATTGGGGGCATATCTAGCAGGTGAAAAGCACCAGGCCACCCTCTTACAGAAAAATGCATTACTCACACATGCCCCCTTGCTCAGCAGCTTTGCTCACATATGTCCTCTCTGCCCACATGCTTTAATCACACTTGCCTCCCCTCTGCCCAGCACCTTTAGTGACACATGCCCCTCTCCATCACCTTTCGTCACAAATGCCCCCTCTCCAGCACACCTTCTTCTTACCTTATTCTCCACTGCACAGCATGGGAAGACATCCAGCAACCCGCAGAGTACCATGTGACCACTGCAGTCACATGACCTGGCGTCTGAAGATACCTGAGCTGAAGGGGATTTAGCCACTACCGATCCCCTTGCACTCAATACATTTTTTTTTAAAAAAAGTACTTTTAAAATATATTTTTTTTTTCAAAATTAGGTCTCCAGAGGGGACTCGGGCCACCAAGCAGGCCCAGGCAATTTGTAGCCGCCCCCTCCCCTCTCTGCGGCTATATATATATATAGATATATATATATAATTATTTCTCATTTTATGAGGCTAATATCATATCAACAGTAAGGGACCAGCAACAAAAAATGTTACGCGGCACAGTTCACATCATACCTCATAATTGTGCCCCCAATTCATCTTATGCCACATAGTTGTGCCCCCAATTCATACCTTGCCACAGTTGCCCACAGAAACACATAGTATGCCACAGTTGCCCCCAAAAAACACATAGTATGCCACAGTTGCCCCCAGAAACACATAATATGCCACAGTTGCCCCCAGAAACATAATATGCCACAGTTGTCCCCAGAAACACATAATATGCCACAGTTGCCCCCAGAAACACATAGTATGCCACAGTAATGTCCCCAATATATTTTATGCCACAGTAATGCCCCCAATGACTCTTATGGCCTCAGAATTGCATAATTTTTTTTTAGGACACTAATAAATGAATAAAAAATGATATAATTTTATACGGTGAAACGGTCCGCAAAAGATGCTTGGGAGGAACTGCGTAGCCGGCACTGCAAGCGCAGCAGTTCAGCTCTTCTCCAGCTGTCATTTTTAATAAATGACAGCTGGAGAAGTGCTGAACTGTTGCGCTTGCGCAGCAGTTCAGTGTCGGGAAAGGAATGACAGCCGGAGAAGAGCTGAACTGCTGCGCTGTCATTTAGACAGCAGACGGCGTGCCAGGACTCAGGGGGCTGCATGCCAACCCCTGCTCTAGGATATAACTTGAGTGTTATAGCTAACCTTTTAATTCTTCTACAGGTATCTAAGAATGATATTAAAGTTTATATATAAAAGATACCCCAAAATGTCAAAGAGAGTTCAAAATAGAGGAGGAAGGGATGGAAGAAAGATTAGCCAAACGACAACCAAAGTATTTGATTAAGGATTTTAATCTTTTTTTCATTAGAATTGAATACAGGCAAAATATTTCTTGCATAAAGATGTATCATTTGAGCTCTGCCCTGGCTGGGAAGTACAATTTTTAACTGATACCTCCTATACAGCTGACCAACTGCAGATTATCCGACTGAAAATTTCAACCTGTGTGACAAGCATCCAGTTTAATTAAAAACAGTCCAAGAACGCCATAGAGGAGGATAGCATAAATGTGTTTCAGTACCTAGACAGATCATTATACCTGGCATTGCCAGTTTTGTGAGTTCAATGGTGCAAAAACCACAGGAGATTGATCACCAAACGGAGGTGGAGGGTGATATGGTCAGTCTCACCATGCTTTTCACACATGGTAGAGTGCATTTGTGACACCAGCCTGCAGAACAGTAAAGGTTTCAACCCATGTTGCAATATTTCCTTCCTGAGTGGAAGGGTGTCTTACATGATGACACTATGTCCTTCCACAAAGCACATGTGGTTGCTTAATGGTTCGATGAGTACGGCACTGATGCTATCCAGCTGTCATGGCCATCTCAGTAACCAGATCAGAGCCCAATTGAGCAGTTGAGTAATTAACACACACACACACACACACATACACTTGTTTTTATTGCATATGAGGACCCATGTCTGGAACATGGTGTATAGGGACACCCCTTTCCTAATGACCTGACGACAGAGCAATCATAGGGGTATGTGTAGGAGCGGTGTGTCACCAGAGTTACCACATGAGATTTGCACTTTGACTTTGTATGAAGTACTGACACGGACTGCAAGATGGGGAAAGTGTCATGTATTTTGACTGTCTGAGGACACCCACATTCCTGCATACATAAATGAATAACTAACAATGGTAGGAAAAGTTTTGTGTATCCTGGCCGTCTGAGGACATCCGCATGTCCGCTTACACCGACACTTAGCCATGGAGGCTACTGTCCTGTTCAACCACTTTGCATAATTTCAACAAGTTTGATCCCTCTTTAAAGCTGTTATACGGTTCTTTATGTAGAATATCACCCCCGATCAGTTCCGATCTTTGAGTATGGATGGTTCAGCCGTGAGGCACGCAACACAGTCTCGCTTTCTGGACACCCAGCCTTTCTGTATAAACCTCATCAGGTGTTTCTCCACAGCCTGGACCTCCTCTCTGTCCCAGGATCTCCTCCACACTTCTTTGCAACCTGAAACGAAGTAGAGTAGTCCATTATGGCTCTGTAAAATACAGAGAAGGCAAAGTTCTTCTGTCTAGCAAAACTGTGTGCTACACCTATTTGTGGAAGCCATGGCCGGGCAATGGTCCTGTGTTGCCCATACACCGCCTCTCTTCTGACGTGGAAGTGTCGACTGAAGGCTTGGCCACTTGTCCGAGGTAAAAAGGTAAAAATCAAAAGCATACATCAGACACCAGATTTTCCACTTACCGTCCGGATCAATGTGCATCTCATCCAAATTCTTGCCTTTGAATTTGGCCAGTCTGCCACTCTCGAGAGCCATAAAAACAGTTTGCTGATCTTGGCGACTTGGAAGGTACCTTATGGGAGGCGGTAATACAGCCAGTGCACCCTGATGTCATGCCTAGGGAAGTCTGCCAACTGATCCAGTTCTGTGTCGTTTAGGTTGAGTACTGTGGCAATGTGCTATCGAAGCTTCGTGGAAGACAACGTGTGGAGATGCTTGGCCCGACACTCTCGGGAAATCAGTCATATGCGATTAGAGCCTCTGAAGTGTGACAAGGCAGCTGCTCTGGCGAACATGTAAACATTTTGGCTATCCACTCCACACTTGTCACGCTTTTCTGCGAGAAGTTCCATTGCAGCTTGCATGGCTGATGTCAGCAGGATGGGGACTTTTCTCCCTTGTTTTTCTCAGATTTCAATGCTAGTGAAGTGCTGGTAGAGCTTCCTCTCAATCTGTGCCAGGGTGACTTTTGCAAATATTGCCCAGTGGTTAACCATAGGCTCGTTGGATAGCCCACTTCGGTAGACTTGCTGCTTCTCATCGAGGTACAAGTGCATCTTTTTCACATTTTCCGTGAAAGGTAAGAGCTGAGGCATGTTCCACTTGGACTCCTTAAGAGTTTTCAAGTCAGCCGATGAGATCGACTCGTTCCATCTGGCCTCATATAGCATCCTGAAATTTCGTGTGTTTTCAACCGCAGCAGTGTAGCCCTCCATCATGGGCTGGCACTTCAAAATACTTGCTATCTTTTGCAGGCCGGACCCGATCTGGAGTGCCAGCGAGGGCGCCTTAAAAGTACCTGTCTCCTCGTCATAGCCAGCTACCAGCTTCACAGTGTCTTCTACGTGCAGAAAGTTCGAAGGGGAGGTAAAGTCTTCCATCCTCTCCAAAGGCCTGTAGCAGTAGCCTGCCCATTTCTCTAAGCTTCTGACGGATGTACTCGTGCCTGCCAACATCTGATCCGACCCGGTTGAAAAGATACTGTCCCATCTGTATGATGCATCGATCATTTTTGACTGCGAGTAAGACTTCATCCTGGGTCATGTCACTCAAGAGCTTTCAAAAGTCATCACTGATGTCAGGTGGAACAGGCTGAGCAAAGGCACACAGTGACTGGACTCTGTTCTTGTCAGGTGTGATCTTCTTGCCCCTTTGGTTTAGCTTATATCTCTTCATGTGTCGCCACAGGTATTTCTTGCAAACAAGCCCTGGCAGGCTACACAGTGCAAGAAGCCTTCAGCATCCATCTCTTTGTCTGGAATTTTGCACGGGACCAGAACGCCATGGCCTGCACTCATTGCCTCAGCATTGTGTGCAGAGTTGCACCTATTGTGAAGATGTACCAATTGCATGCACTTTCTTTCGAGTGCTTGGGGAATTTCAGGGCCCAGCTACTTCAGTCTCATTGCGGTGAACATGCTCCATATGTCGGGCAATTTTTAAGAGTTGCTTCTCATAGTACAGGCAGTACTGCTTTTTGTTATACGCCCTGGAGCCTTCACTGTTTCTGGGTAGCGTTTGGACAGACACCGCGTCGTCTCTCTGACCCTCTGTGTTTAAGACATGGCTAGCAGAAAGTCATACATAGAACTCATCTCTGGGTACCTGCACTCTGCAGTGCTGGTGGGCAACGGGGCATCACTGCTGGTGTCTGAACCGCTCTCCTCCGAAGTGTCAGGGGCATACTCGTCTCCAATGCTCTCTGGGCTATAGTCAGAGCTACCGGTGGGCTCTGTCATGCTTCAGCATTTACCTTCAGCAGCAGACAGATTCGACTGTGTCTTTACCAGCTTGGTGTACAAAGTGCCGCAGGATGCAGTTACTTCCGTTTCCTGCTCCTGCTATTCATTCGGACGGAATACTGGCCTATAGCGGTGGGAGGCACACATTTTCTCCCCTCCGCATTGAACACAGGCACACTATCAGATTTTTATGTTGAGCATATCAGCAAGGTCCCCTACATTGATTAGCCTTGAGAAGCTTTGTGGGGACCTCAAATTTTGTCCCCACTACGACTCAGGTCCCCACAGTGTTGGTGTGTAAACAGGTCAATGTCCCCACAAGCATATGAATGCAAGTACACACACAGACACGCGCACACACACACACACGCACACGCACACACTTAATGAGTTATGCATTTCCATACTGTGCAAGCACACCAAAAGATATATTTTGTTTGCATATTGTTGAGGAGAGGTGGAACAAGGTCGTGGAAGCATAGGCAAAAAATAGTAAGAGTTTGTTCACGTAACTGCAGTATCTCTTGTGGGTGCTGGAGGTCTGCTCAATTATTCCCAGTGATGATGATGATGACTATCAGCAGCACTAACTGCTGATAGCAGTGTGGTCTGATTGGCAGTGTTAAGTATATCTGAAGAATGGAATTTGAGGCAATATTTCAACAAAAACAAAGAGCTGTGAGAAAACTGGTTGATGCTTGCAATACAATGCAATCCATGTTTTAAGTAGACAATTAAGGTTAAAATGCGTAATAGCAACAACATGTGTGGGAACAACGTCAAATTCATAGGATATACAGGAGGTTCATGACCTCATGCCCACTTTATCTGTTGTCAAGGCAGCAAATATCTTGACATTCTTACTGCACTAGATCCCTTTAATATAATCAAACACTATTTCTTAGTACTTCTTTTGCGTGGTCTTCCATCTTATTATTGTTATGTTTATATGTGTGCTCTATTATTTAGTAGTTGGCCCATTTAGTGCTACACCTACGCAGACCTTGTATTGCTTGTAAAAGTTCTGTTATGTCGTGGTGACATTGTGAACAACCAAAGAAAGAGACATTAAATCATATAAAATAAGACACAATACTATAATCTGAAAAATAAGAAAATAAGGCATGAGGAACATCTTTCATTTATTTAGATGTGACATTTCTTTTCTGAAGAATAAAGGTCAGTTGTACAGTACATGACAAGATTGTTCCCGGGTCACAAAACGTAATCTAAATATGGTAGGATGTGTTAATGTGTGTTTGTATAGGCAACAGAAGCTCTGATGTGGTAGTGTATGTGTATAAGGTATTCAGAAACAGTCTCATAATGGTTTAAACACACAATGTGGCATTAATCATGTAGCAGTGAATGTAGGGATACACTTGTGTGCGTGTGTAATCAGAGTACATACAATATAGAAGAATTGAACTGAGCAACAAAGAAAAAAATGACAAAACAATCACTAAGAAAGCAACAAAGTAATGTATAGCCTCATTCAATATAGCAATGTGTCCAAATGAGTTCCTTATTCTAGGCTGAGTTTTGTAACAATTACTTATAAATGTAGACCACGGTGATTGTTCTTGGGAAATGAGTGTGATATAAATTCCCCCTCTCCAGGGTCTGGCTACCTTACTTGACATATGAACGCTGTGAGAATACCTGTCAAAGAAGTCAATAAACCTCAATATCCGATATAACAGTTCACTAACTGACACTTTCCTGGTCCTCACATCTGGGATTTGATTATCAGCGCTGATTCTCTCTGGATACGTTCCATTTATTTTATTACATTCCATCAACAATCAATCTGACCACACTTGGAACTAATTGCTACAGAATCCAGCTTACAATAATGAAATCATTTAGACACATTACTACACTGTATGAGGATATACCTTACTTTGTTGCTTTATCACTGATTGTTTTGTAGCTATATTGTATGTACTCTGATTACACATGTACACCAGTGTATCTCTACATTCACTGCTACATGATTTACGCCATTATTGTTACCACATTTTGTGTTTATACCATCATGAGACTGATACTAGCACACCAGAACTTATGCTGCCTATACAAACACACCCTAACACATACTACCTTATTTAGATTACTTTTTGTGACCTGGCAACAAACTACTTTTGATTTATATTTTAGAAGATAGGGATCTCCCTCCACAGCCCAACTCATTCCCTGGAGTGGCAGCATGATTCCACAGCACACAGATTACACAAACCTGCTAAAAAGCACATGACTAGTACCGTATATACTCGAGTATAAGTCGACCCGAATATAAGCCGAGGCACCTAATTTTACCACCAAAAACTGGGAAAACTTATTGACTCGAGTATAAGCCTAGGGTGGGAAATGCAGCAGCTACTGGTAAATGCACAGCCTAAGGTCAGCATCTGTAATCCAGGTGACAGAAGTAACAAAACGCAGGAGACACTTACAGAATGATTTACTGCCACCCAATGAGGTGGTATCTTCTGTCAGTAAGAAAATGATATATATTACATTTTTTAGTGAAGGTGAAAGCTTTCAGTGTAAATCCTACACTTATACTTGTAGAGATACTTTCACCATGGTGGCCACTGGATAGGAGTGTGCTATCTTAGCATGCAATAGCTGTATGCAAAAGTCTGGCTGAATTACTACCGCATTATAGCAAAGATTAATGGACTAATAAACTAAGCGTCAAATGTTTAATAGTTCACTGCTTCTCCGTCTAGATAAACACTGTAGACCGGCTGCTGTTGAAAAGGCTCACACATCAGATACTTATCAGTTATTTGCACAGTAAACCACGTCTTTGTACTCTAGAAGCTAGACTGGGGTAAAAGACAATACTCCAACAGCTTACCGGTACTTGAAGTATTTGGTCTCCAGCCAATAGTCTTTCATCTCTGGCAATGATAATATCCCGATATATTTCTTGGATGACAATGTTTATTAAAGGAGTCTCGCTACCGCCAACGATGCTGATCCCCAGCTCGATGTAGGGGTTGGAGCGGTGAATTTCAATTGTAGCATTGGTTCAGTAAGAGAGAGAGAGATATTTCACCGTTGAACTTACCCCCGCAGTGGAACGCACGTGCGTTCCACTCACAGGAAGTTCGGCATTTGCGGAACTTCCTGTCTGTGGAACGCACATGCGTTCCACTGCGGAAGTTAGGAGCTGAGGGACCGAAGACCAGGTAATTTCACCCGTGTATAAGCCGAGGGGGGCTTTTCAGCATAAAAAAATGTGCTGAAAAACTCGGCTTATACACGAGTATATACGGTATTTATTATTGTGCATTGTATTAATACAAGCAGGGATAATCTAAAGCTGGAGAAGAAAACTTAATTGGTAATATAACATAAAACCCTTTTACTAGGTATTATTGAGCGGTTAGTGACTCCACCTGAATTTATACTAAACTTAGGGATATAAGTACCAGAGGTTATACAGGAGACCTCTCCCTATAGGTCTCTGGTACTGTTTATTCTGATAGATTCATGTAGACATCCAAATATATGTGTTACATTATATATTTAATTATAGCAATGGAAACTATTAATTACACAATAACAACAGTGGTGAATATCATACAGTACATCCCAGAAATGAATACATTCAATTTATACAAAATTAAACACGTACTCTGTACAAATGAACTAATCTTCTGGATCATACCATATTACTGTCACCTTAATATTATTACTCTACGTATGAAATCATTGGTCTTATACTATAAAATATACATTCTTACAACATATTTATATATATATATATATATATATATATATATATATATATATATATATATATATATATATATATATCACCCTTGAATGGCCATTGGTGCACGTATTGACAGTTGACCGTTACAGCGCTGAGGTGTCCAGTGTAATCAGTGTATTGACTAACGCTGACCAATATGTCTTGAATTAATGGAAAAAACTGTTGTCAAATCCATCCCTAAAGAAATTATAAACCATATAATTTAACCTCACTTTGTTTCTTTAAAACTGCTACATGTTATTGTTGAATCATAACATTTAACATTTCATAAATGACTGATGTCTCAAAAGTCTGTGGAAGATGTACACACTCCAGTCCCTATATTTATGTCGCTTCTGTGGCACAACGTGGAGTTCTGTGTCTTGATGTCTTGTGGTTATGTAGCTGTGGTCTCTTTGGTGTGTCTGTCATAAGGGGAAGATAACGAAGGAGGGGAGAGAGAGCAGAACAATAGAACGCTATTTATTTCAGGGGACTTACCTTCATTTGTTGATTCGTATTATGTTCTTGGTGAAGATCTTATCTTCTACTCCCTTACCACAGACACAACAAAGTGTCTCCCCACATGCAAAAATGTCCATATTAGCAATTTTCCCCATTTCAATTGATTTCTTGTATTATACATAGTAATAATATATAAGGTTCAATTATGGTTAGTGTCATATTATTGTTGATTAAACTTATAGGGCCTGATTAATTAAGGCCACCAAAATGAACGTATTGTGCGTTTTTGGTTTTTTTAATTGCACATACATCGGGTATATGCACATCTGTGTTCAACAAGAAGCGGCTGTAAAGATACGTCTGTCGATGAATAAAGGTCTAGGTCCGCTTTGCTCTAACAGACAATAAATACACTGCAGAATACGCCCAATACATATGTAGAATATAAAGAACTAGTTAAAAGCGAAACAAATAAGAGTAAGATCATGTTGGGCCAAATGAATGGATAGAAAATCAAATCAATTTGGAATAGCAAAACTCGCTATATATATGGTAACTGCCACACAAAAAATGTAAATAAACCAAACAAAAGAAGCAGAAGAAATTATGAAAATCTAGCCAGTAGGAAAAGTCAAGTACACAAAAGAGTCATTTGCAAACATTCTATCAAATTTGTGGAGGTGTACGTGGGGGTGATGTGCAGAGGTGTGTGTTGTGGATGTGCAGAGGTGTGTGTGTGTGTGTGTGTGGTGGGGATGTGCAGAGGTTTGTGTGTGTGTGTGTGTGTGGTGTAGATGTGCGGAGGTGTGTGTTTGTGGTGTGGATGTGCAGAGGTGTATGTTTGTGTGGTGTGGATGTGCAGAGGTGTGTGTGGTGTAAATGTGCAGAGGTGTATGTGTGGTGTACATGTGCGGAGGTGTGTGTGGGGGAGATATGCTGTAAACTGATATTCCTGGACATATTTTTAGGAAAATATGGCAAGCATTCTGCTTTCAGAACTAATAGATTAGACATCCTGGCAGGATGTGACTTTCCTAAACAGATTACATTGTATATTTAATTATAGGTCCAAAATAAAGACTCATTTATTTGCTGCCTGACACACAAACACTGGTAACTTAAATATTGTAAACAGCAATATGTGATACATTCAGGGTGCATTACTGTACATATAACAACACTGCCCTCTAGTGGAGATGCACAGAGGTGTGTTATAAAGGTGAGGAGCTGCGTTGGCCTTTTATATATATGGATCATCAGAACGCACAGGAAAAAAGTATTAAATTATTGTCATCTGTTAATAATATAGTTAATAATGAGAAAACACTTTTTTTAAAAAAAAAAAAAATGTCACCCCCCCCATAAAATACATTAAGATGTTAATAATGCCTACGGTACATAAAATGCATTTTTACAGTTACTCCTTCATGCAAACACATGTTCTAGCTTGTATATGCATATTCACTCTCTCCTCAGTGAGGAGAGAGGGAATGAAGGGTAAAGATGAAAGTAACGAGGTATTAATAAAGATTCTAAAGCTTGTCAGAGCAGCAGCAAGAGTTATATAATAAAGAACAATTACACGAACAGAAGAAAGCAGAGCGGAAATTAAGAATTATTACTGGACTGAGTCTTCATCTTTACATATACTAGTACTCAGTGTTAAGCGTGACAAAAACAGAACTGAAACTAAAGGGAAGTCCAGAGGAATCAGTGTGTTTGCAGGAGAGATTTACAGAAAAGACAAACAGATAAGTAAACGCTGCAAACATTACACCTCAGCCATGTATGTCACCTTTATACCTATATAGTACTACTCTCACATTGCTGAGAAACTTTGTGTTATATGGAAGAAATGCAAGAGAATTATCATTCAAGAGGGCTAATTTATTGTAACCATCAGTAAAATACTATAGTTATACAAAATCCTTATTAACACAAAGTATAAACACATCATTCAAGTATGTGAGACATCAAACACATTAAAAGACTGAAAGGGTTAAAAGGAAATACTGAAAAATGTGTTCCACTTCCAATAGTTATAAGTATAATAATTATAATTCACTGTGAAAAGAATAATTCAGGCCTGTTACATACATCAAGAGCACCAACTAAAGATAATATTGATAATAGTTTAATTGTTTAATGTATATATTGGGTGTGTGGAAGAGACACTTGTCCGGGAACAGTCAATTGATCATTGAGTGGATTATTTCATAAGTGTGTCACTACTACCGGGGGGTTAACAGCTGTAAAGCATTAGAAATGTGGTGACTAGTTTATTCTAACGCATATGAGTGTTATAGTGTAGAAAAGTGAATAGCTGTATTGTTAAAATCCATATTGATTTGTACGAGTAGTGGAAACAAACCTTATGCATTAGAAAGTGTAAATACTGATATAGGATATGATTTTAAATAAATAATTCAATTATAAGATGCCCTTTAACCCGCAACACCGTGCTCTTTGCAAGTATGTCCAAGCAGTCACTCATGAAACTATTGGCTTTAAGCCTTAGGGGTGGTCCAGACCCTTTAAGCTCTGGTTGTACTAAGCTACAAGATGCTTTCGTTAAATGGTGAAATCACTTGGGTAAATATGGGTGTTTGAATTATAGACATTGTTCATTATTAATTTGTTGAGACTACTGCAATCGGTTGGAGGGAAGATAATTTATAGCAATAGTAGTATTGGTGAAATTGGAAAATCAAAAGATTATTAAATAAATATATATTTTTTAAAATAATTTATTGAATAAAACTGGCAATTGGATTGCTGAAAATTCCCTTTTTCTTGTGGCATCACATTGTTAGTCTGTGTGTCTGGCAGAGCCTCTGCCCCAGGGGCATCTTATCAACATTATGGGCCCCCGGGCAAAGCAGTGCACCGGGGCCCCTAGATATAGAAATATAGATGTATACAGATACAGATATAGATATATAGAGATAGAGATAGATAGATGTACTTGCTCAGTGACCCTTGTAGGTTTTTTTGTAGGTTTTTTCTTTTGCAGGATTATTTATTCTCATTAAGAGCCGTGCCTATGGGGCCCCCTTGCCCGTGGGGCCCCCGGGCAGCTGCCCATCATGCCCAATGGAAAAGATGACCCTGCTCTGCCCCTCTGCCATGGGGTATGGTGTCACAGAGTCCAGTGACAAGAAGATCGGAGCAAGGTCAACAGACAGAGGCCTTGGTGGCGCACCTCAAAGTAATCCAGATATCCATCATATTATCACAGAACATCTCGTACAACATCTGTGTGCCTCAAATACCAACGCAGAGGGATTGCACATGCACCAGGCACTAATATGTAACAAAAGTCTGAAAGTGGTTTCATAAGCAGTTACAATTGCAGTAACTTTAAAAAATGTTTTTGAAAAAAGAACCAGCTAATGGTGACAATGAGCTTATTCTGGGAAATAGATGCCAAATGTGGTGTTCTGAAAATCAGTTTCAATATATTGTTCTTAATTCTCAATCGCATTTCTTTTCATGATATGTTCTCTGATATAGTTAATCCTGCAATTGCAACTAAATGAACAATATGAATTAATTAAATTACTTTAAATTAGCTATGAAACCCTGAATAATGATGATAGTGCTACTAACAAGATATCACAAAATGCATTTTGTAGTAATGTCTGCTGGGTGAAATTAAATTAATCCGCACAATGCTATTTAGCAAAATCATTTCAAGTATAATTTTATACAGAATGAGAGCAGACTTCATTACAATATCAGCAAACAACAGACAATGCTGATAATTGGTGATAGTTGTTATTACCAGGTAGGTCTTGGTTAGATTTAATGCCGGCCATCTGGAGACAATAATTATTTAGTGCTATGGGCTAGTATAAATAGATGATGCTTCATGACCAAAATTGGCATTTTATGGACCTTTGTTTATGGCACTCCATTGTGTTAGATTAAAAGGCTAATGCCTCCCAAAACTAAAAATGTAGTTTTGGGTGGAGTTCTCTAAAGTAAATTAAAAAGGACATACTTATTTTCAATCTGGTGTTAATCCGATTTAGTGGGTAGGCATGAATGGAAAATAGTGTTGGAGTCTTCAGGAGGATGTGCCAGATCAGGGTATCACAAAGAGAAGTAGAACTATGTCCCCATGTTGCAAACGTTTTGGTCCTGGGTGGTGAGCATCACGCGGAAGCTGCTAGGTAAAGACATACCCAACACTCCGGTGTTCTGGCAGTTAAATAAAGTTGATATGCCCCTATCACTTTTTAAAAAATCTCTCTTGAAATTTATTATCTCAGCAGCAAAGGCAGTAATTCCAGTGAAATGGAGATCCACCATGCCTCCGAGTATCTGGGACTGGTCTTATAGATTGGAACACAATAGGGTCATGGATGAGATGCACCTGTCAACCACAGACTCGTTTGAAATGTATTATGCTATCTGGGGCCCATGGCTAAACCTTTTAGACTCTCCTGAGTCCCCGATCTCAAATTTGACTGATTGAGTGGTTTTGTTCCCACTTTTGCACCCGAAGATTGGCTTGGTTAGGTGGCCCATCTGGATTTGTGTTGTACCAGGCAGATTCACAACCTACTAGGCTAACAGAGCTTTAAACTAAATTGAAGTTTTAAGTGAGGATTTTTTGCTACACCCCCTCCCCCCAAATGTGGTTTCCCCTTCCCTTCTTTCCCTTTGTCTTTGTCTGTATGTTGTTCGTAATATTGTTACTAGTAGATTTGTGTATGGTATGGCATATCTCTTCTACAGGTCTTTGAGTACATTTTTGGACTGGAGCCAGGATATTATTCTTTCAGTATCAATAGCCTACCATGCAAATTTGTTGATTGTGCATCTATAACCTGTCTGTCAAAAACCCAATAAAAATGTAATTTAAAAAAGAAGTAGAACTATGTATTTAACTTATCTAAATTTGATCTTTTGGGTAAAATTCATTTTTAAGTTTTGGTTGTTTTATACCACATAGGCTTGTCATTTTGTGGTGGAGAATGCACAGTAATAGTGTGATCTAATTCATACTCTCGGGATGTCAGTGAGCGTTTCAGAGTGGGGGGTCCTCATGACAGTATGACAGTATGACAGTATGCCACCCTCCCAAATCTGACCTGTCCTTACTTTGCAAAGAGAATTGGGCGGGCCTTGATGATGAGATTTGTGTGATCAGTTGTTGGTTCTGACAAACGCAATTTGTGTCCTCATGGCCCCTGCCCACGGTCAGCTTACTGTCCTAGCAACAATGACAGAGTAAGCTGAATAGTTAAAGCACAACCATTACTTTGCAAATGGTTTGTCTCTATCAAAAACTTTATGCCATTAAGAAAGCACCACACATAACGTACAAAGAAAGGAAAAAAATCACTTGAAAATACAATACATTGTTCAAAAAATCATAGCAGCAGTGTTGAAATTTATGCTACATAAGCAATAACCTTTCCCTTGTGTCGGTCTATCTATAAAAATAACACCATAAAGTAAGTATACATTTTTACGTTTTTGTTTTTTTGTTTTAAATAAATATATTGTTAGATATGGTAGCTCTTTCACTAAAGTAGTACAAATATTTACATCTGTTTCATGATTTTTGATCCTATATAACATTTTTGTTCTACATCACAATGTTAGCTCATGTTGATGGCAAGACCAGGGGAATACCAAACTTATAGCAAATATTAAGGTTAAAATATAGATTAAATTACTCAGTTATACTCCGATATATGTCAGTATGACATAACAGCAATTTTTTTTCCTCCATTGAAGGTGCTTTGATTACAGAGCATGTTCACAGACACTGTTGCATAATTGTTTTTGTCCCTGTCAAACTAAGAAAAATCCCTACAAATTTCCTTAACTGCTGCACCCCACCAATCCCAGGCTATTCCCTGCCCATTCCACACCTCCTAACATAGTGAGGTTGACAAAGGAAACAACAAACATATGGAGCCTCCGAGACTGAGGGGTATATTTACTAAACTGCGGGTTTGAAAAAGTGGAGATGTTACTTATAGCAACCAATCAGATTCTAGCTGTCATTTTGTAGAATGCACTAAATAAATGAAAGCTAGGTTCTGATTGGTTGCTATAGGCAACATCTCCACTTTTCCAAACCCGCAGCTTAGTAAATCTAGCCCTGAGTGTCTATGTTTGACGCCTGCGTTTTGTTACTGCTTGTTCTCCACCAGTTCCTAGAGCCGTTCTGAGCGTTCAAGACTTCACTGGCTGGTGAGTGCAACTCTGCTCTGTCTGTATAGGCCGCTAGCTCTTATCTGTTGCTTCGTAACAGGGATTTCAGCTGATGGGCGAAACAGACACACTCCCAGCTAGGAATAAATAAGCTATAACTCTCCAGTAATTTTGGAACTACAGGTCCCAGAATGCCCATCCATTCGCTGTCATTCTGGGTATTCTGGGAGCTCTATTCTTACAATAGCTGGAGAGCAACAGGTTTTGAACATTTGTCTTAAGCTGCTCTGGTATAACCAAACTTTTGCTTAGCAGTACTGAAATCCTGTATATTAAGTAGATGCCTGCCAATGTATATAGTACAGTTCTGTGTGTTTCTTAATGATGTACCATTACTATAGTAATATTTGTCTTTCATTAAACTAATACTGCTCATCTGTAATGAAAATTGTATATGTCTCTGCTCAGAAAGATGGGGTGACCATCTGACATGTGCTATATTATTGAAAGGCAACAAAAAATGCAGTATTTGCTCTTTGCTTCCCTTGCTTGTTTTGTCAGATTTTCTGATTTGCTCAGTTGGAGGAACAATTACTTGTCCTACTGTGTCAACCACAAACAGACAGAATCCCCAACTCAGGGTTTAAAAGACTTAATTAATGCAATATACAGTATAAGTCCTGGACTGTAAAGTGACTAAACAGTGGTGAGGTTAGTGCACTTTGTCCTTTGAAGAGGTCGACAGACTAATAAAAGTCTTGTTAAGCGGCCTAACATTTCAGTTTTTCCCAGTTGAAGCGTTAAAAAGCAAATACAATAAATTCACACTAGCAGAATCCCTAAAGCTTCTTCTCCAGACCCCCAGCCATTCACTTCATTTTCCATACCAGCACTTCTAATTTCCCACTTGACCACTGATTATGCCGCTATTTTCTAAGATTGCCATTAAATAGTGGAATGCTCATTATCTCCTTGCAACATTCATGTGAGTTTCTTAACTTTTTTATTTTTAAATTTGTTTTATCTAAGAAAGAATATGCTACAGTATGTTCTTATGCAGAATTGCCAAAATATAAATTATTTGCTCTAGTAAATATGAATAGCTTTACACAAGTACATGTTTTATCAATATTGTGGGAATAATCATTAAAGTTGAATTAGAAAACCAATTAAAAAGACAACCCCTCTTTAATTAAATTGCATTATTCTAAATGATCCTATGGGAAGAAATCCCATGTCAGGGCCTCTGCCAATTTATTTTGTTTAAAAACAACGTGATTTACTTGTTTACATTTTCATGCATCTGTTAGTAAGAAGTCAACTGATAACACTACAAGAAAAATTGGCAAAGGAATGATAATCAAATAAGGGAATAAGGAAATATTTTACTGTGCTAAGAATGATAGCTGAACGGAGCATCTCTAAATAACAGATTATGCTATGGTGTATCAGGGCAGAGTATAGTAGCAGTAAGCAGAAATACAATGTGTGGGTAAATGTGTATCTCTCTATGCTGCTCTAATTTGCATGTACTTGCTGACCCAATAAGTAAGTACAGGTAACAATTTGTAGTCACTAGAACCCTATGGGGCCAGTTACGTACACTCCCAGAGCATACTTGCCAACTCTAGCGGAATGTCCGGGAGACTCCTGAAATCCGGGTAGGTCTACTGGACTCCCGGGAGAGCAGGCAAATATCCCGCATACTGGAATTTACTTTGCAAAATGAAGCGATTCGCAGTGAATCCCGTCATTTTGGCCCCGCGCCCGTGACAAAATGACATTTTCGTTGCGTGGGTGGGGCCAAAATAAACTGTTGACCTTCCGCCCTCCAACCACGCCCCCTGCCCGGGATATCCCGGAATTCTCTTTTCAAAGGTTCTTAAGTATGTCCAAGAGCTAATAATATTCAGCTATATGTATAAATTTGTAAAAGTTTGACAAACTTGTCACAGCCACAGATCATTAAGCTAAAATTGTATTCATTAGGGAAGATATGTTACAGAGGCCCAGTTAGAAATGCTATTAAAGAATACTGAAGTCAGCATCACTTCATCTGAATTGACTGATAACAGAGGACAAGAGCTTTGCTTCTGTCACAAAGGAAATTTAAATATAAGTATCTTTAGTAAACAGTGGCAGAGTTCGCTATGGCTTATAGTTCCTCTTCATCAGTTATCACAGGGGTATTTTATTATAATACTGCCAGCTCTGATATGTGGTGAAAAGCAATGAAATCAGACAAGATTAATTTTGGTCGCATTCAGTCATGATCAAGAAAGACAGAGAGAAACTTGCTTTGGAATCCTAATAAGGCTTAACTTCTTACTAAACTGAATATTTGTTTTACATATGTGTGTGTGGTTCAGGGTAGTTCTGCTTAGCTGACCTCCCCATGGAGGTGTAAAAATAAAATGGTCTGCCTTTAGTCCCACTGATTGTCTCATATGTCAAGTGGTTCTATGGTGTGATTGTTTGAAGTAGGAGATTTTACTGCTTATGTAACATTCAATTTGTGGTCTGCTCTATTCCCCTCCCTCCTTCCCTTTTTTTGCTTTCTGTACCCCCATAACTGAGAAACTTCAGTAAAAATATTGTTGATAAAAAAATAAAATAAAATGGCTCTGTCTGGTGCAATGTAAGCAAAATAACCTACATGCCCTTAGGAGGGGATCTTCCTTCTTAAACCTGGTGAACTAGTGTCTGGGTCAAAGTAATGACCCAGATCCTACTTGCAGGGCTCTAAATGTCAGGACAATCTTTAATCTGTCAGCCCCCAGTGGGGCCGAGGAAACCCCTTCCCCCGAAAAGGGCATGCTTTTTTTTACCTCATCTTACAATTGAGACCAGGTAGAGGATAATTCTAGTAAATCCAAACTGCATCAGGTGTAGTTCTGTGGTTCCAGTGGCATCATAGAAAATAATGAAGCTAGCTCACTAAAAGATAGCTTGTGTCATTCAGCATAATGAGCTTCTTCTTCTGTTCCCTTGGTCTACTGCAAGCTGCTAGCCTACATCTATGTTTCTGGTTTCATTCTACTCAGCCAGTTCACCTGCACCAGCCAGATTCTCTGTTATTTAACTGCTGTCAGCCTCACCCAGAGATCTGTTGTTCAGTCTCAGCTATATTCAGTTTGAACCTTTTCCTGCACAATTCAGGACCATGTCTGCTCAATAAATTGTTATGCCCATACTCTGGGCCCCATAGCTGTCATTTCCAGCCTTTAGCACTGAAGTGTGACAGGTATTGAAGGGTATATGATTAGGTATACAATCTGCTTCTGTTTGCAGTACATCACCTCCTCTTTGGATACTACTTTCCTGCAAGGGGTTAAGCCCTCATCATTTAATCTGGACCTTGATCACCTGTGTCTGGCCTTTTTAAGACTGCTTTTTCCAACAGACTGGTGCCAGTTCAATTGTCTCTGCTGCGGGTCTCGCTGAGTAACTCCTGTGATGTGGTCCTGATTTGTCTCCTGGTATCTGACTCCCGTTTATCCCCTGGTACTGTTGTGGACCTCCCGGCTACTGACCCTGACTTGCCTAACCTTCCTCCAGTCTGTTTATTCCCTGGATCATCCAGTATCTCCTCCTATCACAGCTAAACCTGGTCATCCCGCTAACCTGTACTTGCAGCTATACTATTGTGCCTGCTCTCCAGCAAATTCGGTTTCTCAGCTAAACCTGGAGATTGCGGTAACCTGTACCTGTAACTATACTTTTGTTCCTGGTATCCAGTAACTCCTGCTTCTCAGCTCAATCTGGTAATCCTGTTATTCTGTATCTGCAGTTCTCCATTTGTGCCTATTATCCTACTATTTGTTACTCTTATAGACCCATCACATAGTGAATAAGAACCTCTTGCAGTGGCAGCAAAGAAAACAGCTATGATAGGTAAAACAATACATTATAAATTTTAACAGTGCTTCAAGATATAAAAGTGGTTGCTGAATTAGTAAAATATACACATATTTTGCACACAATATTTTTTTTTAAAAAAAGTATTTTTTTTCCCAATGAATTAAGGAAAAACCTCCAGAAACGTTTAAAGCTACTTTATAGAGACAATTTCAAAGCCAATAATGTAAATCATTTCAAGGATTTTATTAATGCATTTTCTGTGTCGGTAAAAAGATTAGAATTCCATGAAGGTCAGTTTCTTATTGTAATTTTAATTTAAAGCGTTATATATGTATGTGGCTGATAATTCATACTTTTTCAAGTGATTTATAAAAGGGGAATTCAAAGTTCTAATATAAATGTTCTTTAGGAACATCTGGAGGTGCTGCCCTGCAGGAGACTGTGAACTTGGAGATGGGTAACCTGTGAGCATGATAAGACCATACTTAGAAAAATAAAAGTTTCTCTTGGTTTTAAAAATGCAGTACTTTCTAATGTTATACTTGCCAACATTCTTGAAGAATATATAAAAAAGAATATATAAAAAAATGTTTTTCTTTGGCTATAGAGCTACACATCCACAACTACAAGCTAAAGCAAGTGCAGGAGCATCTTTTGACAATGATTTCTATTATAACCTTAGCTGGTTGTAGATTTACTGAAGCTTGTATAAAGGCATAATGGAGGTGTTGCCCATAGTAACCAATCAGAATCTACCATTAGTTTTCTAGAATGTACAAGATAAATTAATCTGATGTTCCACTTTTCCTTTCCACTTTTCCACCACAGACTGTGGTGAGCTGTCCATTAAGTGTAACCACTCTGCAGAGAATAGTTCAAGAAATGAATGATAGACCAACACCCAGATTATCTCTTTCACACAAGAGTATGACCCTGCTACCTATAAGGTATTATGCTACTACAGTCCCTGACTTAAGCTGCTGAACAAGTATCATGTGCCCTGAAAGCCTCACTGCTAGCACACATGGGTCACTGTTTAAATTCATGCCTCTGTTCTAACATGTTGCAGCTGTAGACAGACCACCAGACATCACCAATGCCCAGGAAGAAACAGGTGCTCCTAGACTGAAATCATGATCTCTAGGTTGCAGCAGTACAGTCACTGCACGCAGAGCCACAAGCTCAGTTAACTACCTACTGCACCCTTTTCATTAACATCCCATCTGTGCAGACCTGTATCAGGGAATGACCAGCTACTAGTAATGAGCAACTGAAGCTTGTTACCATAGGTTCAGTCAGTGAACAGCACATTGACAGTTAATTGAGTTTATAACTGTGAACAACAACATTCTGTATCATGGCTGCCTTCCCACGTTTGACAAAAACAAATCCTACTAGCGCTCTCGGGTATGATGTATTATTAGCAAAGCAAGCAAAATAAAAAAATATAAAAACTAGAGATGTTTACTGATCCCCGTGTTCTGGTTTTGGTTTGGATTTTGGATCTGGATTAACTTTGTGTTTTGGTTTTGGCAAAACCGCCCTTGCGTGTTCTGGTTTTGGTTTTGGATCCCTATTTTTTTTTCTAAAATCCCTATTTTTTTTGCTAAAGTCACATCATTTTGCTTTTTTCCCCTTACATTATTATTAACCTCAATAACACTAATTTCAAGTCATTTGCAGTCCCAATGGGACAAGGACTGATGTGAATGAGTTCTCTGTACAGCGCTGCAGAATCAGTGGCACTATATAAATAAATGGTGATGATGATGATCTAGGAAACATTGCCACACAGCAGTGGCAGAAAAGAAAAGTGGTGCAAGATGGAATTGTCCTTGGATCATGAAACCAGTTATGGTTCATTTGATCGCTGCACCCATTCCTTGGATAACTGTGGTAATTCTACAGCTAATACGAGCGCTGACCCCTCCAGGGGTGAGTTCTTTTATCAGACCCAGACCAATCCAGGGTGCCAGACAATGCACTAAAAAGAGCCAATGTAATTCACAGCAAAAAGCAAGTTCACCACTGAGCTTCGAATCAGCCCCAATTCCCAAAAAATTATAATATAGTTAGGTACCCTCGACGTAAAGTGCAGATTACAAACACTTTGTGCAATACTGATGAAACAGCAGCAAAGTGGAAGGTAATACATATACACGTCTATTTAGACATCCATTCTTACATTACTGTGGCTTTACAAATGCTACAAATGGCTAGACAACTGTTGTCAGAATTTGGGTAAAAATAATTCTACACATATCCAGGCATGACAATGGCCTTCTTCTTATCACGTGCAAGAACTGCTTCCACTGGGGCAGGACTTGCACAAACAACATCATCCTCACTAGCACCCTCGTCAGCGACACAAATATCCCCCTCATCCTGTTGCAATTCCAAAGTGGCATTCTCAATTTGTGTATCACCGGCTACACTTGGGCTGTTCATGCACACATTTGCAGAAATGCTGAAAGGGGGCTTATTTATGGGTACACTATCAGACAGGTCAGGATTACACATGGAACTTGTGGATAGACTCTCCTCAGGGATTTGTGTCATATCTGAATCTGAATATACATTTTCCTCTAATGCCTTACTGTTTTCTTCCAGCTCAACCTTTACATGTAAAAGTATTTGGACACCACTTATTTTCTTCATCCCTCGCCTTTGTTGCTAACGCATTTCCTCACAGCAGTGACTTCTTCAGAGGCGTCATACATACTAAAAATCCCTGCTAAAATTGATCATGCAGTTACATTTAAGTATCATATATATATATATATATATATATATATATATATATATATATATATATATAAATATAGATGCAGAACTAGCGAGCTGTGGGCCCGGGGCAGGTAGGCGGGGAGGAGGGAACTGGGGCCCCCAATCCTCTGCATCTCCCATTGTCTCCATGGGCCCTGGTGCACTGCACCTGCTACTGTATATAAAAAAAATCTGAATGGATCAACATCATCGCTCTCTCTGTTTTTAGGGCTGCTGCTGATTGGTAATGAAAGGAAATCCAATCATATTGTATTGATTTTTATATGGTCATATTACAGAGTAGCAAACTGATTGTGGAAGCTGTCTATCGATTGACCCAAAATTACCTTTAATTAATGCCCTTGACAAGCAGTAAAGTCACACTCTGACCAGTTTAGCTCAGTAACAAGCAGTGCCCCATTACCTCTGGCTTGTTAAAAATGATGAGCCTCCCTTTTGAGGGAGAGTGCTCCCCCGCCACACATATGCGTCTGATGAATGCATGGTTACCGGCCACCGTGAAACCCTTCTTAAAAAAAAAAAACATGTTAAACAAACAATTCTCTTCTCAGTCCCACTTTATACATTGTCAAGTCCACACTAAATGATTCTTTCATTCAGAAAAATATATGTAGATCGCATAATTAATAGTTCTGATTTCATATTCATATGGAAACCTTGTTTAATTTAATTTAATTTAATGTCCAACATTGCTATCTCTTTTTTATGTTTTATAGTTTGCATTCAACCTACATTAAATTTGCAAACTCAGTACAGGTAACTTACTTGAATACAGCACCATTTCCCAAAAATCAAGCCTGCTTTATTAATTTAGTAAAATGCTCCACACTGGAGGGTGATTAGAACACATTACATGTCAGGGAATAAGAAACTTTTGTTATTTAAATTGAATCTCTAATTTCCTTATTATAGAGGAAATACTTACAAAATATATACATCTTTTCTCAAATGCAACACTGATTTGTGACCAAAACAATCCTGTTATGTCTAAAAATCAAATGTACCACATTGAAAAATAATTAGAATGATAAAAGATTTTTCCCTCCTTTTATGGGTTTTAATCTCCTTAATATTCTGGCAAATGTATGTATGACCATTTAATACTGTTATATATATGACTATTACTGTCAACCAACTCCTCGCAAAGGTATTTCTAAATTAACCCAAGAAACATCATTCTTATATTCCATCAAATCTATAGACTTCAAGAATAACCACAGCAAGATATAACTTCATTTAAAGTGTGTTGTATTATATTATAGAACAATAAACAGCGTAACAATATTTTACACAAAATATAGATTTTGATGCTATATATGTATCACACTTATTGCCTGTAATATACATATATATGTAATTGTGTGTGTGTTGACTAACTCTTGTCTAAAGGTGCAGTGTGTGTGTGTATGTATTAAGCTATATGTATGTGAATGCATTGTATAGTGAAGGGGGAGGGGAAGGGAATCCACACACAAACACTTCATTCATCTCACTAAAAGTCCAGCGGCTATTTTTAAACACATGGTATTTCAACCAAATACTCAGAGATTCAGATCTACAAACTTCCCTATAAATAAACCAACAGTTCAACAGAACGTTATATTTAACAATCTGATCACTTCCAGAATAATCCATTACTTTCTATGCATTTACATTAAACTGCATAGAGCAAACTATTTCCATTCAAAAACTCCATTACAGCAATAAACCAACACAAAACCACACAGGACTATGTATAACACCAATGCTTCCATGACCAAAGCTTAACCAATACAGAACCATGTATAACACAAACGTCTCCATTTAAATCAACAAGCTATCCCAAGCACAACAGGAATTCAAACAATGTATAACATAAATGCTTTCATTTAAACCAACAATCTATCTGAACAAGGTATACATTTATGTAACACTGTCCATACCAAACCAAAATCTTTCCAATCACATTTACCATCTGTATTCAAACTTTCATATCACTTAGGACAAATAATCATTCATTCTCATGTATTCTACACATATGCGTCTTCCATTCAACAGCACATTACAACACGCTCACACTCACCTATCATGCCATTCAAACTCCATACTAGTCAGGGCCTTTGTAGGCCATGACCTGCATGTCACTTCCCTGCATCAAAGCATGTCTCATCAGCCTAGAAGCAGCTGCCAAATGGGAGGTCTCTCCTTGTGTAAGTGTATGATAAAGCCTTTCTTGTCGGCGGAGACTAGAACCTGGCTACATTCTTTCATATGTTAATTACTGACCAAATGGAGACTGGTTTTACAAGTATTTACAAGCCAAATATTTGCAATGGGGGAGGATTTCCATGTGCAGTCACTTATCTAATTCCATTGTGGCTGAATCTGTTCATATATTATAAAATGAAACATAAATAATAGATTATTTATATACTCTTCAACATAGAACAATGCAAGTATTATAAGATTTGATTCTTTATTGTTTAAACTGAGTCCTCTTCAAGATCTTATACAAAAATTGTATGCCAGTTATTATGCAGAAAATAATGAAAGGTTACGAGTATATAAATGTATTGTTCTTCCATGGAGAGAGTCCTATGACAAGATAAACTCAGTCAATTGTCTATTGATATCTCCAAATTGCAGATAGCTGTTACTATAGACTTAACTGACACACGAAAAGTCTTTTGATTCCCATATTTATGCTACCATTATTATTCTTGAATTGCTCATTATTTATACAGACAATGTTCTTTATCATTTAGAAACATCCATGCATGTTATTATCTATATTTATATACAGTATAGAAAATATTTTACATTTCAGAATATGATTTGATAGAACATCATTAATAAAAATCAATTATGTTAATTAATTGATCATATTATTGGATGAGGCTCTGTATCTTTCAATTTGGTCCTTGTATTAAAGAATACCGGGAGCAGCAACCATGAAAAAGGGAAAGAAATGGAAACCTATGGGAACCCATTGAGCTCTAGTGTTTCACTGTGGTTCTCTGGTTGCACAGTTCAATGCCTGGACATCCAGAAGTCATCTCTTCGACACAGCTCTTTATCTCTATCTATATCTCCTACTATTAATTAATTTCTGCACCATTACTCAGCAAAGACCGCTACGTTTGGCAGCATGATATTGTGAGAAAAGGTGCGATACACTTTGAGCTGCCAATTTGTTAGTGATAATCCTTTTGTGTTCTAAAAACCTCACTTTTTAATCGCCTTAAAGTTCTCTTTATATATTGAAATTTGCAGGGACATTGCAAAACATAAATGCATTTGAGGTCTTACAATCTATAAAATCTGAAATCCTAAAGTTCTCTCCCCTGAGAAACGATATCTTTACACTTGTGACAGACCATTGTGTGCAACATGTAACTTTATTCTTAACAATTATAACATACAGACAGCTTTGACTGTAACCACATCTTTTGTTCAACAATGATCCTCCTGGTACTTTTCAAAAAAAGTCGGTGCTAATATATTTTTTAAGTATTTACTTTTTCAATGATTACATTAGGTTTATTACTCAAAGTTGGTTTCAGTAGTGGATATTGTTGGAGAATACAGAAATGTGGAAATGTTTCTTAATTAGTTGTGACTTTTTATTAAATTAGGACGTAACAGCAATCTTCTTTTCTTCTTTCATAGTATTCAAGTTTATCTCTATTATGTTTTCAATATTTAGAAGTGTAGATTCATCTTCCTCCTTGATTTGTTCATAGGTGTTCTCCAGGACATGGGTAGCCTCTTTCTTTCTGATCATAGAGGCTTGTGTCTCAAAGTCAGTTACTATTTAAAAATTTCTCCTTATTCTATTGAATTGATTTTTTGGTAAGTCATTTTTACGTAAGTTTTATTCTCTGTAATTTCATCCTATGTGTTTTTACAACTCTATTGCATTTATTTTTTGTATGTCATTTATTATATGTTCTTTTTATTTATATCCAAATGCCATGTACTTTTTTACATTAAATCTAAAAGACGATTTGCCCTTGATACTCTAACAAATCCAATAACCTTTTATGAAGAGTATTGCTTGACCATGTTAACCCTTTGAATGCTGGCGCGTGAATTGTTAATCCATTTGACTAACAAGCCTAGTATTTCAGAATTTTGATGTGTTAACCCTTTGATTGCTGGTGTGTGCATTGCTAACCTGTGTGTAACAAGGAGAATACTGAGGTGTTAGTCACATTTGCTAAGACGATAATGCCGACAGCAGTTATACCAACTGTAAAATTCCGATTGCTGTAATTCCAAAATGCTGTCAATTCCGACTGGATGAAAAATTGACTGTGAAGATTTCTGGCATAACAACATCCCAGCACTGACATTAACATCATTTTAAATCGCGACTCTTACATTGATGGTATTACGGAGGCAATATGAGGTCCCGGCGGGTGTGTAAAGTATTATAGGAAGGCCTGGACAGTAGATACCCACCGGGAATTACAGCAATCTCAATTTTACAGTTACTGTAACTGCTGTCAACATTATCACCTTCACAAAATCCTACCACACCCAAATAGTGTGTGCCAGTGTGTGAACGTATATTGGGGTTTCATTGCCCTTATACAATAGGTGGTGGCAGATCATAGGTGTGTATGGCTGTTGCATTGGGGGTGGAGCTAAATTTAAAATGTGGGGACAGATTTATAGTTGGGTAGGGCATGTCCTAGGTCAACTTTAAATTTCAGCATACAAATAGAGCTATCACGTATTTGTGTTCTACATGATAAACAGCCAGTATTTAACTTATGTGCAAAATAATAAACTAATTTGCACCCCTTGTATTGTACCATGGTTTTGCCCAGGAGAAAACTTACTCATTCTTTTTGCCTTACTTTCCTTAATGAACCAGGCCCAATATGTTTTGGTGTAGCTCTTCCCTTAGGGAAAATGTAAAAGTTAAAAGCAGAATTCAATATTTCTATTCTGAAGCAGAGTGTGTTTGAAACATGGATTTTCTTCAGTGGTAGATAAAAGGCATTTAAGTTACAATGGAAACTAAATTGCTAATTAAGACAAATCAATTTATTTGCTTGCATCTATAATCCCGGAAAGGAATGGTTAGGTTTCCAAAAGGATTTTCTTTGAATTGTTTGTGTAGTTATTTGCTGTAGCTAATTTTATTAAATGCTGTGTATTGATTGTGAGCTACTTGTGTCTTGTTCTGAAATATCTGCATGACACAAGACTTTTATTGGAAGTTGATATAATATTAATACATTCCATAAAATAAAATGCAGGACAATTCCATCTTGCACTATTTTAAATTTTGGCCTTGGTCTATCAGCTTGTGTAAAAGTTGACAATTCAGGTGTGAACAGTATTATTAGGTCATCAATTCACATGGTGTACAGTATGATTAGGTGAACTATTCAAATGTTGACAGTATTATTATCGGGATATGGATAGGGACAGGGTTAGAGTTAGAGATAATACGGTCTACATTTGAATTGTCAACCTAATAAATACTGTCTACATTTCAATTGTTGCCCTATTAATACTATCCTGGTCATTATATTGTCGACTTTATAGCCCTGTCTATTCTGCTGCCCGCCAATCATATTATGTCAATACTGTAACTATCGAACACATGTATGTATCACACCAGGGTGGGTGGTCCCAAGTACAATGCCATATTGCAACATTTAACTTTGTGCCTTTATTGTCTCATCATCTGTTAAATAATGTCTACTGATGCAGACTCTGTCCATCTAATGAGGTCTGATACTGCCACTGCTGTCCCCGCTCCAATGCATTTGCTGCTGACCCTCTCCAATGTATTTGCTGCAGTGCTAACTCTCTGAAATGTATTTGCTGCAGTGCTGACCCTCACCAACTTATTCACTGCAGTGCTGACCCTCTCCAATGTGTCACACATGCTGCCTAATGGGGACCTACTTGGTGTATCTTCTATATTCAAAGAAAATGTAATTAATGTAGAAATATTCAATGAGGGTGAAGACTGGTTACCATTGAGGAAGCTGATGCCCATTGTTATTCAAATGCCCAGGATTAATTTGTTAACATCCCTATCTAATATCCAGTTGAACAACCAACAACCAAAATGTTTGGTTTTGTGGGGGCCCAAATAAATTAACCACTTAAGCCACAAAAGGGACAGTGACTGTCATTAGAGTGCTTGGTTTGTTAACCTTTGTGCATGTCCTTTTCAACACATAGATGGGTGGGTGACCCCAAAGACAACGCTATCAAGCATGATTTTGACTCCTCCACTTTTCCCCAAGAATCTTCAAAAGTCTTTGATACATTTTTGCACCAAAATTGGGGGGCTTTTTTTTTAACTTATTGCAATGCCTGTTTTCAGAATGTTACTAGTGTTTCCAACTGTCAACTGATTGCTGGTTTTGTGACAAATGTGCCAAATTCTTTCTTTTAATTTTTTAGAATGTGGAAATTCAATGGTCAAGACAGATGTTTGGCAACCAAATCTGCATCAATGTGAGTTTTACATACTTGTGTGAGAAGGCCAACCATTGACCAATTTGAACTGTCTGGTTTACATATTACCTAGCCGAGTGGTTTCATCTCTTTAAAGCTATACAAATATCAAAAAATATACATTCCACATTATACATATTAATATACTTGCAAGGGGACTAATCAATCATATATATTTGCAAGTATTTAAATATATAAATAAATAACTCTGATCTACTTTATAATCAAGAAAGAACATAACAAAGCATACCTAATAAACAATTATGCTCCATAAACAGGCAGCATACATTAGATAGATAGTGGTAGAATTAATACATTTAATTAATAAAGTTAATACAGACATTGATAAAACTAAATAGACGAAGATGGCCTGTGTTTTATCTATTTATGTACGGTTGTGGCGGGGACCAACGAAGCTTGATGGTGACAGCTTGGACGACAGAGTCAAGTACAGTGGTAAGAGTGTGATTATAAAAGGAGACAGCCTTGTCGGAGCAAGAAAGAGTGGTGACGGGGGAGAGGAGTGAGTCCAGGAAGGAGGATAAAGTGGTAGGATCAACTGTGTCAAGATTACGCCTGGTGAGAGTATCCTTGGGGGATGGGGACGGTGAGAGGGGTGGAGAGATGCTAAAAGAGAGGAGATGGTGGTCCGAAAGAGGAAAAGGTGAATTAATGAGTTTGGAGACAGTACCGATGTGTGAAAAAAACAAACCAAAGGAGTAGACACTGCGGTGGGAGGGAGAGGAGGTCTATTGAGAGAGACCAAGGGAGGAGGAGAGGGAGAGAAGTTTGGAGGCAGCAGGGTCTGAGGGATTGTCTATAGGGAAATTAAAGTCCCCCAAGATGAGGGAGAGAAGGTCAGAGGAGAGAAAGTAAGGAAGCCAGGTGGCAAAGTGATCAAGGAATTGAGAGACAGGACCAGGAGGACAGCAACACAGAGGTTTTCCTCCTTTTCTTCAAAGGAGAAAAAGGAGAGGGAGGGTTCAGGGGGAAGAACCCAAAAAGAGCAGCAGGAGGAGAGAAGTATGCCGACACCACGACTTTGCAGGTCCCCAGGTCTTGGTGTGTGGGAGAAGGACAAGCCCCCCAAAAGAGAGAGCAGCAGGAGAGGTAGTGTCCTTAGGGGATAGTCAGGTTTCAGTGATGGCAAGCAGGTTGAAGGATCTAGAGATAAAGAGATCATGGATAGAATTCAATTTGTTACAGACTGACCTGCCATTTCAAAGACCACTGCATAGATGAAGAGAGGGAAGAGGAGAGATGTGGATGAGATTGTTGGGGTTGCTCGACTGCAACAGTGATTATGATATGGAGCGAAGGGTATGGCACGGAGAGAGGGTTGGATTTGGACGAGAAGCAGAAATAAGAGGGGACATGTCAACAGACAGGAGACGAGGGACAGGGGAGCAAGAGGCGGGGGCGGAGTGGAGATGGGGCAGATAAGCAGGTTTATGAAAAGGAGAGGCAGAAGGTAGGAGTGATGTGAGGGAATAGATTTCCTGGGGGGAGAGAGAGGGAGGTGGCTGGTAGCAACAGACTAACGCTGAGAGAAGAGTAGCGAAGGGGACAAAAAAAGAAAGGGTGTGAGTGGGGAAAAGGAGGAGATAGGGAAAAGGTTGAGAGGGCAGCGAGTCAGGGGCACATAGGCACAGAAAAGAAGAGAGGAGTGAAATAGGGATTGGGATGGTAACGGAGAAGGGAGGCGAGGAGGAGGAAAAATATGGAAAGGTTGGACAAGGGAAGCAGGGGGATAGAGGGAGAGGAGAGAGGAGCAAATCATGTATATACATATACATACATATATAATATATATACATGCATACATATATATATATATATATATATATATATATATATACATACACGCACACACACATATATATATATATATATATATTAATATTAATTCCCCTTCCCCTTTTCTTATTACATACTATCACACAAAATTTATTGTGGAAGTATATTTTGAGTTGCCATCTGCATGTGTGATGTTGATGTTGGATAAATCATCACAGCAAGAACTATAACCATCACACATAAATGAAAAGTGTGATTTTGAAGTAGCAAATTGCAGAGCAAACGGTAATTTGAAAAAGACGGTGAATAATAATGTATAGTCTGTAAATAAACAAACTTCAAATTGAACTAGGTTAGATTTGTATACTGTTTCAACAAATAAACAAATGTTTAAATGTAATATAATATTTAATCTAAATAAGCAATATTTAATTTTAGTTCTGAGACTTGGCAACATAATATATTGATTAGCACAGGAAACATTGCATTTCTCTCCAAGATAACAGGACATCAGAGACTAATTTATTGTGGCTTGTTTTTAAAACATTACATTACATCTGTTATCATAGTTCAGGTATTTAATTTATTATCTAGAGTTCTTGAAACATAAGGTTTTCTGGACATGGATTTCTTGTCTTAAATATGTTAAATTACATTTATTATCATCATTTATTTGTGGGGCCCTAAATTCCGCAGCTTTGGACAGTCAGCATACAAATTGCACAAATACAAATTAAACATATTAACAAATCATACAAGTACAAATTGCAAGTATGACTAATATACTTACAATTAGAAGTAGCAAATATACAGGTATAGATTCCATTAGTACAAACTATATATAAAAATCACATAAATACAAGTTAAACATAACATAAACAAGTATATTTGAGGTAGACAAAGAAGGAGCAGACATGGGGTAAAGGGAGCTCTGCTCATGAGAGCTTACAGACTAGAAATCACCCCAACCTTCCGTCATACTACACTTGCCATTCCCCCTCCTCTTTAAGCTAATTTGCAGTGCTAATCACAGTGGGCCTCATTTAGAGTTGGTGTAAGTTGCACTTTTGGCTGAAGAGGCAGATCGGGGTCATGCAAGTCCAACTAAAGTGTGGCACACCTCTGGGAGGTACAGCCTTATCTGATTAGGCTGCATGTCCAATTACGCCTGTTTCCAGATATAATTTTTGTGGGTACTTGACGCCTGGGGCAAATATACGTGCATCATTAGCATAGATAGCATAGCCAGTGTAGCCCCTCCCCACCACAGATAAATGAACACCAGCGCTCATAGCTGGTTTCAGTTAATGTAGGTGGTTAATGTGGGTGGATGAACATGATGAGCCTCTCAACCAGCACCAGACTGTAACTGGGAAGCCAGCAGTGTGTAATAGCCTGTTCAGCATTGGGCTGAATTGCCTAAAGGAATCAAGGCCACAAAAAACTGCCTCCCCGCAAAGGAATAGAGAGTCCTATGCCAATAGGACTGAGACTCCTGCCAACACCCCTGGGAGATAGGTGTTGGGGTAATAAATAGTAGCGAAAAATAATAATTTATTACAAGTTCAACACACCCACAAAATCATTAACTGGTTTCGTATGCTGATGATACATCCCCTACCATCCAAGGCCCTGCAAGAACTATAGTGCCTCATAGCATAGTACAAAGACATAAACAGATATACAGAGTATTAAAAGTTATTTAATTGAAATAAAGACTCGCCTAATTACTTTTTGTTTTCTTTATTGCTTACTTAATTCCTTAGGAACGTTCTTTTTATTTTCTTTCTTTCTTCCACTTTTCCTTCTTCTTTCTTTTTTTCCATCTTCCTTTCTTCCTTGGTAACACAGTGAATAAAATAAAAAATAAAAAATCTCATAGATGACACAATAATTGCTCTTACCTGTCCACAAGAAATCAAAGTAGCTTCACTCTCATTGGCTAGAATGTGGCGAAGGAGCTCTGATTAGCTACTTGCATATGGATTCCAAGGGAGGCATCAAAGAAGTTCATTTATTCACAATTGGAGCAGAGGTGACCTCTGGTGAAAAATTTTGGTGCATGGAGAAGGGCCAGGAGTAGCACCAATATATCATGGTAAAGTTTAATTTCACCCCAAATTCTCCTCTAGACTTATCCAGGTAGACAGCAAAGCAATAAGAGGAGGCAAATATGGAGAAAAGAGTGTAAATGTGCCCTTCTCTTCTTTATATTTCACTTAGTACATAGACTCCTTGGTGATCATGTCTTTATGTAAGGTTTTATCACCAGCTAGCAGCAAAAATGTAATTTTTATCTTTCTGTTTTTTGCCATTTTTATGATAACTGGTTTGCTTGATGAGAAATCCCATGCCTGCAGTTTTGTTCTTAAGAATGTTCCTAAAAAAATAACATGACCAGAGATGAACATAACTTTTCATCACATTTCATGTTTCTACAAATATCAGTGTCTCAGAGGCAATAAATACATTCTCAAAGTATTTAGAATTTTTTTTTATTTAAGTGTAAATATTTAAACAGTAAATTGTTTAAAACAGTCAAACCAGACAACAAATTTAATACATTTATATAATAAATGTTTTTACATTTCAGAAAATGCCTTTTTTCCCCCAACAATGATTTTTATTAAGGTTTTTCAGGTAAAAGTGTACAAGAACAGAAGCAAACATGGGGAACATATGGGGAAGGAAGAGGGTGTGTGGCGGTAGGAAGAGGTGGGAGGTTGTACACACCAACACAATAAGTGTAGAACATACAATCTGTCACAAATGAGTAACAAAGACAACCAATCTGAGCAATGAGAGAGTGAGCTTCTACAGAGAGGGCTGTGGAGGGTATAAAATATATTTTTAATCAATGCCTTTGTTTGAGTTAACGATTTATGAATTAAATTGGCAAAAATCGAAATTTTGGCTTGAAATCGATTTATAAATTTTGATAATAGCTTGAGGACTGACTTTGTTAACACTAGCCAGAACATAAATGATGGCCAAATCCTCTGTAATAGTCAGATAACGTATTCTATGTGAACATTGTTCTGCTACAACTATAAGTAAGAGAATTGAAGATGTGTCTAAATTCTGGACACAGACACATGATTGGGGAGGACGTAATGATAAAGTAATGGTAAGAAAATAAAGACACTATAGAACATTGCCTTTATCTTGATGTTGTAATCAAAGGCTAACAGCTTAGCTCAGAGTTTATAGTCATTTAATAGTGTTTTGTACTGGAAAGAAGATTACCTATGGTTAAATCTAGACAAGAGAAAACATGACATTGTGCTCTCTTAACCCTGTCCATGGTGCTGAAAGCTTTAAGGAAATTCTTTATCCTCTAATGCAAATAGTTAAATGGAGTGTATCGTCAAAATTGCACTTGCTTAATTGTGTCTAGCACAAAGTAATGTGTATTCTAGACATGGTTTTATGCTGTCCCTCTGTACAGACTATGACCAGACTCACAGAATTGTGTTTGCTACCTCTTTGCCCGCTCTCTGTCACATTTTTGTCCTTTCTGGACCTTTCCACGCACTCTGACATCACACTTGTTTGCTAATAGGCCATAGCCACAAGAAATTGTATTTTAAGAAGATCACAAAACCTCAAAAAGATAGACAGGAGAGCACATGGAGGAGAAAAGGGGATTACGGGGAAGGGAAGATATTTAATGGCATCTACTGAATGGTGAGCTTAAAAAGCCAACCTACTAGTACCACCATAGAAACCATATAAAGTCTTAAAGCAAGGATATTTTTATAAAGTCATCCACACTTTTACAATAAAAAAATACAAAGGGAAGATTAAAAATACAAGGTTAGCGTACCTTTGTAGTTTAAAGTGTACAAACCATAACCACAAAGTTATGTGTTTCAGAATAATTCAGGAACAAAGCTAAAATCTTGTAAAGATGCCTTTAATGGTATGTAGAGAGCTAGCAGTTCAAAGTTCAGGATGCAACCCAAGTTAAAAGTTTTGCAAATGATTATATAGACTACAATATTTCATTATCATAACAGATGTCAGTTTAAATTAAGACATTCCATGCTAGTTAATACCTTGACTCATTACACAACAAGTTATAACAAGCAAAGATATTAGCATATTGCCTAATAATTGGTATAATCCTAATATACAGTATATTTAATAATCATGTAAAATACTGTGCAATGTTTTAACCAATAATGTTCAGAAAGAGGGGGGAGTTTGCGTTCAACTTCCAATGAATTGCAAGAGCTGCAATAGAACTAGGGATCCCTCCCTAAAGATACAAATTGAACCAAAAAGAAAGGTTGAAAACCAACAGAGGGAAATGGTTTATGCACAAGCGATTAGGCTAAATGCTGGTATTTACCACAACTGTATGGTATATTGTTATCTGGTTCGCACCCGCAACTGGTATTATCAAGTGTGCTCCCTTTTTCTTGTAATTGGTACAGTGTCTGGTTCTCAATCAAAGTCCTATTCACCTCAACTGTATGCTATTCTGATGATTTTGCTCTTTTATCTGAGGGAAACCCTACTGCAAATATGGACCCACTACAGTTAGTATATCCCAGGTCTTGTCCTATAACATATAGGTTCGTGGGATTACCATTTTTCCTATCCACGTTGTGGGGCTGCCTATTCTTCCTGAATCATTGATATACAAACAAAAATGTGGGTGTCCACTACTTGCAGTTAGAGTGAGTGCAGGAGCCTGTAGTATACTTGCTCCTGATACATTTCACCGTGATATCATAAGTATGTTTGGCTATTAGAACTGGCACATGTACAATCTATTTCCATTGCACTCTTTAAACTCATTTTGTGTGCTGATAACAGAATATCAGATCAGGTGCTGAAAGAGAAATGTGTGCAAATATAACAATTACTCTGATTTAATCTCTTGACAACTTTATTTTGCATGTCAAGGGCTGAATTTCATGTTAAAATATCGCCATGATGGGCTTTTTGTAAATGAGTCCTACACCTCACATCTCTCTCTGTTACTGGCTATGGCACAATCATATTATAACACCATTTCACACATCTCATCTTGACTGGCTCAGGGCACTATTGTTCCTTGCATCTTTCAGGACTATATTGCATCTCTCTCTTAGTTTCATGCTTTATTAAAAAATAATAAAGTCCATGTTGCTAAGCAAACCCACAGTCCTTTGTCTGGCTGTGGTCCAAGGAATGTTGAAAAGTACATTCACAGAGCCATTCTTAACAGCTTTGACTTTTCCCTCACTGGCAGGTACCCTGGGTTGTCTGTATCTGTGAAAACTACATGCTTTTTGTTGTGTTGTAGCTTTGAAACATTTTTGCTGTATGTTGCAAGATGTCCTCTGGTTGTGTTACTTTTGGAGAGTTTACCGTCTTACAGTGGGGTGCGTGTATCTAGATTGAGTTATCCTTTACTTTCTCAGCATTGGATGTGTTAAGCAAGACTTGATAAGGTCCTTCCCAACTATCAATGAAGGATCCCGACCAAAGGAAGCTACAGACCATCACCTTATCTCACGGCTGACAGGCTACTTCTCTGAGAGCTTGCGCTATGCTTATTACAGAAGTCTGTGTTCTCTTCTGTTATCTTCTTAGTGAAATAAGATGATTCACAGTTTAGTTATTTTTCTGACTCTGTTCAAATGCAGAAACAATTATTGTGTATGGTAACAGCACTTTATAAGGTGAGATATTCAGTCCTCCTCTAGGTGTGGTTCTTATACTGTAGAATGTGGTACTATGGACAATGATCTATGCCAGGCTAGGTCTATTTTTCTGAATGTCTTTGATAGTTTATTATTAATAATTCCATTGTACCTTTCTACTTTCCCACTTATCCCCTGTGGGTGGTAAGGCATATGTAATTGCTGTGTATTTCTTAAACATTTTTGAAAGGAAGAAGTGAAGGGCAATACAGCTGCACTGCTGTGGAACCTCACTCTGGTGTATTGGTTGTTGTCCCCAGTACTTCTTCTGATCAAGCAACTACAAAGACTTTGCAAGACATACAAAGGTATTATTGGACTCCAACAGAGATCCAATCAGACACCATTTTACTAGACAACAAACAAAACAATGGACAGATTAAACCCATGTTCACTGGGTGTACCACATTTCCCATTACCCTCAAGCAGTTGGTTTAATAGGAAGAATAAATGGATTACTGAAACAACAGGTAAGGAAGAACACACCCACAGGAACATTGCTGGTATGGGATAGGTTGTTGAGGCCGGCAATGCAGAGTGTGAATGAGAGTGTGATTGGTGATCAAACTCCATTCCAAAGAAAGAGGAAACATCCACCCCCCGAAGTGTATAGTTTTGACTACTAGGCATCAGCTAGCAGTTGATATCAAGGCCCCAGAATATCGCTTGTTTAAAGAATATGAAGGTTTTGTAGACCCAGACAGGGACACCCCTGATGAACCTCATGAAGTTTACACAGACATCACTGATATGAAAAAGGAGGATAGAATGTACTTAAGCATACAAATAACAGACAGTGGGCCTGATTCATTATGGAAAGTAAGGCAAAAAAATTAGTAACTTTGCACGTTGGCAAAACCATGTTACATTGGAGCTGGAACTAAATTAAAACGTGGTGATAGCTTTATAGTTGGGGTAAGGCATGTCCTAGATCAACTTTAAATTTCAATGTATACGTAAAGCGATCAAGTATTTGTGTGCTACTTGAAAAAACAGCCAGTATTTAACTTATGTGCAAAATAATAAACTAATATGCACCCCTTGCATTGTAATATGGTTTTGTCCAGGAGAAAATGTACTCATTTTTTCTACTTACTTACCTTATTGAATCAGGCCCAGTATGTTTAATAAGTCTTATTGTAATGTGTCTCAGGGTTCTACATATGCTGATTCATATATGCTGCAAGGAATGTTTATGTATGTGGGTATATGGCTTATTCATATTATCCTAAAAATTCAAATTGGTTGTGCTATTTGCATAGATTGCCATATGTAGTTGTACATCAGGATATAATAGAACATACCTTCCGTTATTGTCACATGTAGAATATCAAGCATTAGCTTGCTCATTGAAAAGAGTAACAGGATTAAGTGTATATAACACCAAGCTGATAAACAGTATTGCTTGTGGCCTGGCCAAAACCATTAATGCCACAAGCACAGCTATATCTTTGTTGAACCATGCGTTAAGAGATGTCAGAGAAGGAATGTTACAAAATCAAGGGGTCATTGATTATTTGCTCTTGAAGGCAGGTTCGAGATGTCAATATTTCCACGGGTTATGTTGCTCTAATGTCACTGACAGTTATAAACCCATGGTGCAGTGAGTGGAGGAATTACAAGAGCTACAAGAAAGCATGAGCCAGGATAAATGACCCCCCCCCCTTCGCTTGGTTTACAGGATGGGGAGGTCGGTTTACAGAAATTTTAAATACCATTATTTATGTGGTAGCAGTCCTATTTGTGCTATACATCTGTGTCAACCTTTTAATGAATTGTATTAATAAGTGTTTGAATAAAACTGTTTAGGCTTTAACTCTAAGAACAGTGGGGTCACCTGGCTGTCATGCACAAGTCAGGAAGTGTCAGGGCCTGATCACCTATCAGGCTGATCAGGCTGCAGCCTGGGGCGCTGGGTCCCTGGGGGGCGCAGCGCTGGAACAATTAACAAGCAGTTTTTTTTAAAAAATAAATAAAAATTCCTACCTAAAATTTCTGGCGCTGCCTCCTTAGTGATTGGGCCGCCCCTGGTCTCAAGGGGGCAGTCCCGACTGTCAGTGTATCCAATTACACTGATGCAGGCAGCTAACAGCAAATCCACTGCTCTATCAGTGCAGCTGCGGTGCTAAGCTTAGTGTGGTCATGTGAGATGATCACATCTGTGAATGCAGCCCTGTCCGCTCCAACTTCGAACACAAAGGACATCTAATTCAGCCTACAATTTCAGGGAGTGAGCGGAATGGGAAATGGACATTTTGCCGTAATCAATGTACAGTAGGGGCATGTCAAACTCAAGCGCACACAGCCAGGTTCGTATCCAGCTCTGGACATCTCAAACTTACTTGTTTTTCTACCATATCTCTTGCACTAGTTACAGGGCTAGCCTAAGTCCTGAGTATTATTGATGACAGTCTCATATGCATGCTATAACTTGTGTTTGCAATCAGAAGCAACTGTAAAAATGTATTTAATTTACAGTAGACTTTTAACACCATTAGGGTCAGACTGGCACGCCGGGGTATTCCCCAGTGGGCCCTGAAGCCTGGTGGCTCTGCTCTCTTTGTTGGTGGGGCGAAGCAGGGTACTTAATAAATAAATACATACATAAAAATACTCACCTGATCAGGGCATCGGCGCCCCTTCTCCCTGCTCAGTTCACACTGAATGATGGGCGTGATGTCATCACGCTCTATATATTCAGTGAGGAGTGGCGCAGAGAGAAGCCAGCAAGCAAGCAAGAAGACAGAAGACAAGAAGAGTAGAAGAGAAGAAAGAAGCCAATAGAATAGTGTGATGAAGGGTGGCCAGGAGAAGGGGGGCAAGCAGCATGGGACAGTGCAATGAAGGTGGGGGGGGGGGTAGGAGAAGGGGGGAAAACATCATGGCACAGTGGGATGAAGGGGGGCCAGAAGGAGGCGGTAGAAAGCAGCATGGCACAGTGTGATGAAGGGGGGCCAGGAGAAGGGGAGTATGTATATGTATCCAAAATTATCCATTGGATTAAATTAGCCCAATGAATACATATATTATGACATATTAATAGATATAGATGATAAACTCCTCAACATAAAGAAGCACTAGTAATAAACATAACACTATATACTGTTAATAGGGGAGGGGGGTGATTCTGCCACAGTAAAAAAGCTAACACAGCCAGTGCACAAATAATAATAAAAAAAGAAAACATTATACACATTTCATCTCTAGTTCTTTTAAACGATACTTGTGAAATTGGCCTTATTTTCAATATCCACTTTTTCTTTATGGACCCTAATATGTTGCTATACGTTGTAACCCATGGGCTGACCACACCCCATTTAATGACAGACCACACCCCCTTACAGTTTGCCACACCCCAATGTAGTGGGCTCCTACCACTGCATTCCCCCGGTGGGCCCTTCATGTCCCAGGCCAACACTGAACAGCATAATTATAAATATTTTTCATGAGTTAAAAAAATCTAAAATCAATTTTTTTTTTACTTTACTGTTTGATCATTAATGCCTTTTTTATTATTATTATTATTATTATTATTATTATTATTATTATTAACAGTTGCCATTAATTATATATAATATATGCGGGCGTTGGCACGTATGTTGAGTTTTCTAACCATAGATTTTCACTCATTTTGATTTTTACTTAATTTATCATTTAGACATGTACAGTTGTGTTTATCATATGTTCTTCTAATGGTATACTTGTATTTGTATGCCACCTTTTTGAAAATTTCACATTCAATTCCTCATACCTCTTATATATCACACTTGCTGGATTCCTTTCTGGTAATTCCAACAGAGATTTACCTTATCCCATGGCTATTTGAAAATCTTTATCTTTATAGTCCAGCAATACACTATAGCATAATGGTAATCTAATATCTATCCCATTTAAGGCAAAGCCCATTCTCTTCATATTCTGGTTTGAAAGGCTTTAACACTCACACATGTTACACAGTCTGCTATCTTGGCTTTACAATGTATTTAAACTTTTTGTAAGTGTTCCTGATACTATCTGATCAGAAAGAGGTTAGTTGTAACTTAATCTGTCAATGCCTTTCCAGATTCAGGCAATGTGAAGGCTCACCCAATCAGTCACTGAATCCCTCTTCTCTCATATACATTGAAATAGATGGCATCCAAATTTAATTAAACAACTATATACTAGAGATGCTTAGGCTCGGTTTTCTGAAAACCGACCTTAGGGGATCCGAGTAGGCTCGCTAGCCAGCTCAGTGTTTTCGCGTGTCCTCAGATCTGATTCGAGGCAAAACGTCATTGTTGCATTATCGGATCTCCCTCCCCAGGAAATCCAGCGCCATTGCTAACACAGAAATAGGGGTAGCAGTGTTCTTGTCACTCTCCATTCTCCAGTGCCATTGTTCAGTGCCATTGCTCACACAGAAACATGGGTAGCAATGTTCTTGTCACTCTCCAGTGCCATTGCTCAGTGCCATTGCTCACACAGAAACATGGGTAGCAGTGTTCTTGTTCACTCTCCAGTGCCATTGCTCGGTGCCATTGCTCATACAGAAACAGGAGGGGTAGCTGTGTTCTTGTCACTTGACAAAAATTGACTGGAAATTACTGGAAATTAATCTTATTGAGGTTAATAATAATGTAGGAACAACGTAAAGAGCCAAATAATCTGATTTTAGAAAAAAATAGGCATCCAAAACCACAACCAAAACACACGAGGGCGGTTTTGCCAAAACCAAAACACGGGGGTTAGTGAACATCTCTACTATATACACAAAAATTAAATAACATCAATTGCAAGACTTCAATTTATGTGAGATCTTCATAAAATGTGACAGAAATGTAATTGTTTACTTTGTAAAGATGCTGTTATTAACTGTATTTACAGGGCTAGCATGTTAAAATTCAGAATGCAAGCTAAGCTAAAATGTTTTGTAAAGGATTATTAGACTAAACTACTACATTATCACAACAGGTGTCAATTTAAAATACATTGCTAATTAATATCATGCTGAGTCATCACTTTATTGGGCATGTTCAATTAGTTGCGGAGTGTCTCTGGAACGGTGGCGAAGGCACTCCGTGGAGATGTAACATTATGGATTTCTCTTTACCCCCCATAGTGTTGCAAGGAGAAGTCTGCAATGTTGAGGTACTGTAGTACCTGCAAATGTGTGCAGCCACGATGTTCGGAGGAACATCACGGCTAATTGAATATGCCCCTATAGGCTATAAGAAATATAGCAGATTGACTAATTATTGGCTTGATCCTAATACACGTAGTGTCCTAATTCCTACAAACGTCTTCACCCAAAACTGAGACTCTGACATTGATTAACACTCAACCTTGATGTTTAAAAAACACGTTTTCTTTTTCTTACTTAGCAATACAGCTTCCATTTGTGTTCAATAAACTATCTCACTATGTTTGAAGAAATGGTGGACATTATAATGTAAAAGAGTATATTACGCATTATATATATTATGATTTGAATATATTTTTAAAGGACCAGTTTAGATTAAAAAATAAATTCCCTGCTCTCAACCTCCCCAAACACACACTCCAAACCCATAGGGTTGCAAAGAGAAATCTGCGATGTGGCGATACCGTAATTGCACTTTATGTGCATGGCCATGCATAGCCACGATCCTGGAAGGTAATTGAACGTGCCCCCAAATATTAGAAAACATTTATTGCCACAATATCAGCACTGGAACCTGGAGCACAGTGAAGTTTCCAGGTACATAGATGACTAGAGTCCAATACTGTCATACAAAATGTGTTGGAGTGTAGTCAATGAAGCATCTGAATGGATGGACATGGCATGTGTTCTATAAAGTGCTGCCTTTAGTGACACCTTACATTATGAATTGCGCTACCAGTCTGCTATGAATCACTGTGTTTTACTGAACATTTGGAGCTGGAGTCAAAATTAGGTGAAATAATAATGAAGTTTATTATGATAAACATACATGATGGCAGGCTAGCAGAGCTCTTCAGACTGGAGAGTGACAAACAGTAGTGCACAGCAAATAGTCCAGGATATAGAATAAAAATAATCACAGACACAATTACATATAAACCAAAGTCACTGAAGTGCGGATAAACTCACACTTGAAATAATAATATGGAGTAGAAGGCATACAGAACAAAAGCTGGAAGGTGCAAAGGTGAAATATTCCAGCAGGTAGGATCAGGAATCTGAAGAGATGCAGCAAAACAGGAAACAAGCTGGTGGGAGACTGGAACAAAATGCTGGATCAAGCTGGAGCTCAGAACAACACTCTGTACAAAGGAGCAACAAACAATGACCAGCAGTAAACAGCGCATGGGGACACAAATATAAAACAGAGAGGCAGGTGCACATAATAAGGTGATAGATTTGATTAACCTCTCACAGGTAAAAAGTCCACAAAGTCCACAGCAGCACCTCTGGTTGAATAGAGGAACTACATGCACAAAAGATTTACAGGACACAGTCCTGACAAAGTCCTATGAATAAATCCATTCCTCCAGACACACTGTACCAGGGGCAGCTCAGGGAATGGACCTCCACCTTTCTGTTATCTGATGTGGGCTCTTCTAAGTAAGACGACATCCATGGTTGGACACAGCTAATGCATCTCAGTGGCATGGTTAGTTAGGGAGGTTGAAAAGAACACACAACTATATTTGGTTCAACTTTTACTAAGTTCTAACTGTGTTAATAGAAATTAATAATGCAACTGATGAATAAGTAATGATAGATATGTATTTTTGTACCAAATTCCATATGAAATACAGAAGCAATTGATCATATATAGCCAATCACTTCTCTTGTTACATTACTGGCTTTGTTTATCATGCAGAATAGTGACATTTTTGCTGAATCAATTCAGAAATGGGATCCAGTAGATTTTTGTGTCTCATTTGAGTCACTCAGAAGTGTCATAACTGTGAACTGCTGAGTCTTTAATAAAAATAACCGAAACATCTCCTTCAATTCACATTTGTTAAATATCACAATAAGCTTTAAACTTCTCTCTATTTCTTGCTACATCTTAAGAGCAAACAAACAAACAAACAAACAAAAAGTTTTATAACTAGTCTTATAAGCTATAACTAGTCAGCAACGAAATTGTTAATGGTAACCTGTGTTTGCACTAAAATAATATAGAAGCTTTACAAGACCGAACAGAATATTGTACAGTTAGCATTAAAATAAACATTTTAGGGGTATATTATTCACCATGAAGTTTATTGATGCTGTTTGTTGTTGCTTACACTGTGGTATGGGAAGTCTATACGTCTATCTGGCCCACACTATTAGAATTCTCTTGAGAGTTTAGCTATTTTAAGTTCTCCTGCAGTTTTATGGGGATTTATCTTTATCTTGTTTCACATTTTCAGAATCAGCAATATTATCTAAACTTTGTGATTACAGAGCTTACCTAGCCCTTTGTTGCTGGATCACTTATAAATAACTTATTGTATACATTTATTTCAATTACTGGCGCAGTGCACCAAGGTATATCATTGCATATGTACTGATTTTTGTATTACAAATGTACTGAATTCTGATGCTGTAGGCATATGTTGGAGGAAATGTGTTTTTGTAAGAAAGAAAATCCCATGCTAATTAGGCCTTTTCAATTGTGAGTGACTAAGACCTGAATGCACAGGAGGGGGTTGTTAGACTTTTTTCCCGTATCTTACAGAGATAGGAAACCTAATAGCAAGTAATTTAGGAATTTACAGATTGATGTAAATTTTGTTAAATTTGAATGGCATTTAAATCCAAGTTTAGAGAACATATTACATCCTGATGCTAATCATTGAATGTAGTATCTCAGACTTTGTGGTGCCAAGTAGGAAAGGGGGCTGGTTAATCCCCTGCCAACATGTGTGTCAGAAATAGCATATAGTCTGTTTGACCATGTAATGTATTATACCATCTGTACTTCTCTATGGTCACTAGTACCTCCAACTAGTGTGAAATGGTCCTTGTAAGGACCCCTTGAGCAAATAAACATCACTGATTGAAGATTCTGCCTGACGCCTATTGCCTACTGTATCCTGAGACCAACAGATAAGAGCTTATACTGTAATCCGTTCCCCGGCTGTCCTGTGTTGAACCCACCATCTCTGTGTCAATGCTCTGCCTGCTACCCAGCAGTCCTGATCCATAGTAAGTGGTCATAAGGTACCAGCCAGCCCACAGCAAAGAGGTGCTGCAGCAGTTATACTAGCTACCCAGAAGTAAGCGGTTCTAGGTGCCGTTGAAGGAGCCTAGTGGTGGCAGCCGAATTCTCCTACAACTATAGCACAGTTGGCATTCGCAGTCAGCGGGTGTCTGGTGGCAAGGGGACACCAGTAGGAGTGGGCTGTAGCAGTCAGTTACTGATGATGAGAGAGAAACCCAGACTGTGCATGAAGAATATCCCTTCATTCTTCTTCCAAAGTAAGCTCATTCGATCACATCTTTGTTTCAAATAGGTTACTCAAATAAACCTCAATATCAGCAGATGGTTAAATGTAATGTTTTTTGTGCTGTCAAATTCACCTATTTGTATGTGAGATGCATACAAACAATATATACGTTTAATCTTTAGGCTATTTGTAGGATGTATATACATGTCATTAGTTATTTTAATTAAATATTTTCCAAAGAAATTTACATCATGTATTATCTAATTACATGATGTCTGTTAAAGGCCTTGTGTTATTAAATGTCTTAAGTGTTAAAGATCTTGTGCTATTAAAGGTTTTGTAATATTAAAGCTCTTGGTTATCAAATTTTAATGCACTGTATTTGCTTCAAACCTGTAAAGCATAATATTTGAAGTAAGCCTTATAAAAGGAACATTTCATTAAACATAAGTGTTGAACTGTTATTATTGATATTTACATATGCTATAAACTGCAGATGGAAGACGTGTCATTTACTGCCGTTACACCTTACACGACTTAAGAGCTACTTGCTAAACCTTAAAATAACGACACAAGAGAAGAGTTTTGGCGAAATAATAGGTCACAGTTTATTAAATAATAAATTAACTTAAATTGATGGTGGAGAAGGCAAGTTGTGAGACGGCACAACCAATATACATAACCAAACAGTGTATGGCCATATGGTACTAACCACTGGTGCCAGGAGCACAGTCCTATACGATTACCCGGTGCTAAATCTGGCGGCAGAGTGACTACACCTCCTCTGGGTTCACAATGTCATGCCCGCACTAGGCCTATCAAGGGATCTCCCAAGCAGGAGAACAAGAGCCAAGGTACTTCCAGGAAAGCAGTGACCTCGGCCAATCAGGGTTAACACCGTATTACTGGTTGCTGGCTCACAAATGCCTTTCTGCCAAAGCTGGGGACTTTAACGGCCTACAGCCATGCAAACAATGACCTAATTACTGTCCACAGTTTCCAAAAGATCTGCTCGATGAAGTAGAACAAACCTTCATCTGTGAGGTGAACCCCATCCCTACAATAAAGGTGAGCTTGTTCTAATGTGATTAACAGGTGCCTAAACCTCCCAGGGACTGTAGTACTTTGCCAATGGATTTATTCAATTTCTTCAACAGGCCTGTAATTACTGGAGCCATGATAGGGCTTCTCCTGGAAATTGCTTCTGACCAACACAGTGTTACTGTTGGCCAGCATGCTTTTGTCAATCGTAAATCTTCTCTAATGGCTATAATGAGGTCTAGTGGCTTGCCATCACCTAAGTCGTTGCCTCCAAAGTGAATTACCTATATATCTGGTGGGTTGTATTGCTCAATTTCTGATGTGAGTAATGGTATCAGGGAGGACCATTTTAAACCTCTCCTACCCAGCCAACATACAGTTACCGGATGGGAGAATCAAGAGCATTTATTAGCGGCATGATGTCTGACCGCCCAATGAACATATGACTTCACACCTCAAACACCTGAACGCAGAAAAAAAGGGACCTGACATCAGACACTGGACAAAAACTGACCTTACTTTTTCTGCTTCTGCAGTTAAACACACATTAAATCCAATTGGGGGGGTTTCTGAACAGTGAGGGGGAGTGATGTGGGGGTTGAATGCGTTAACCCATATGAATGGTGAAAAACCCATCCAACTCTGTAGGTACACCACTAATCAGGCCTTGATCCATAAGAAAGTGGGAAAATTCCTTCACACCCCCGCTTAAAGCGACGAGCAGGCGAACCCTGGGTTAACACAAGGCCAGGATAAATAGTACAACAAAGATAACTTACACATGTGAGGGGCGAATGTAAGCTTTATAAGCATCAGATGTCCAGCACCCCAGAGATTTAATACACTCTATGGAAACCTCTGATTCGGCCACGGCGGTAGCCGCACCAATCCTGAAGGAGTGGGTGCCGAATGAGGCTGGATCTATACCCACATGTGATATTGCTTTTTTGCACAGGGCATTAAAATGGCACTTTCTCATGAACGTTCCATCGGCGTGTACCAATCAGGGGCTACTAATTGTGGGACATAGTTTAGAAAAACGTGTGCATAGTGGCATCGGGCACATCATTTTATCGTTGTGAGACTGCAATGTAATCCAGCGTCCTCTGCCAAACTAGTCCGTTTTTGATGTGAGGATTGTGCAGGAAACCTGAAAAACAGATGTTAACATACTTAGCAAGGATTACATTACTTTCTGATAGTTGTGAAGCTGATGCGTAAGGCCCCAAAGTAGGCTAGATAGAATACGACGCTAAATAACAGGGTCTCATATTTGTCATGAGCAACCTGCGGAAGAGCTTGAATTAGCTGGTGCAATGTAGCTAAAGACACCAGGGGGTAAATGTATCAAGCTGAGAGTTTTCCGGCGGGTTTGAAAAACCAATCAGATTCTAGCTAGCATTTATTTAGTACATTCTACTAAATGATAGGTAGAATCTGATTGGTTGCTATAGGCAACATCTCCACTTTTCAAACCCGCCAGAAAACTCTCAGCTTGATACATTTACCCCCAGATGTCTGAAGTCCGCCTCTCCAGGTTGCAACTTACTCCATTCCTTAAGTACTTTGCTGATCAAACATTTTTTGCTAGATCTTTTTTACGTAACAGACGGGCCATGAATGATATACCTGCTAACAAGACTGCTACTGATGACTTAATGATAGTTTCTTGAAATTTTGACCAAACAAACGCCAGCATATCATGGCTGCTACTTGCTTCCACAGTCCCTCTGGACTAAAGGCTGCCTTATATGATCTCCTGGTGTTAGGGGCTATTGAACACTCTGCCTGTCCTTGAATGACGGCTCGATGATCTGCCAAACAAAAGGCAGACACAGAGTATCAGGAAGTTGAGCATTAGGGGCAAGTTCACGGAAGTGTCCTCACTGAAGTCATGAAAGGGCATCTGCAATTTCATTTTCCACTCCTGGTACATGCAGGGCCTTAAAACAAATATCATATTCTGAACATCGAAGAACTGGATGTCGTAGTAGCTGGATTGCTTGTGGGGAGGATGCACTCTGTTTATAGATACACTGAACCACTCCCAAGTTATCACACCAGCATATGATATCACGGCCCTGAAAGAGTGGAGACCAAAGATCTACTGCTACTATGATGGGGATAAGCTCGAGGACTAACAAGTTATTGACTTGGCTCGAGGAAATTGGACCACACTTCTAAATCACCTTTGATCTCATTTGATAGGTGAACCCTGTTATGCGGACGTGTATAACCCGCAGTGCCCAACGAAATTGAATGAGTCAACATGGCCTGTATCCGACGTAGAGTGAGCTTGTGAGAGGATAGGGCTGTAATTATCAATGTGCGAAGTGTATCTATCTTATCAATGGGTGGATGACAACAGCCGGAGACTAAATCTATTTCGATGCCTAAAAAAGAGAGACAGCTCGTTGGTCCTTCAGTCTTATTCCATACTATCGAGACTCCTAGGACAGCGAAAACATTTTGTGCTGACTGAAGTACGTCTTGAGATATTGAAGAATCACCTGGGCCTATTAACAAGAAGTCATCGAAGTAATGAGCTATACCTCCATGACTCATTCCTGCCTGGATACACCAGTGCACGAAGGAGCTGAACTTCTCTGTTCACAAGACTGAGCAACCCATGGGGAGACAAATGTCCACATAATACTCGTCAGGTAGTCAAAACCCCATAAATCGAAGGAGATGGAAGGCGGATTCTATGTCTAATTTAGCTAGCAATGGGCCCACCACAAATGATTTAACTATATTAAGAGCTGTCTCAAATGATTGATATGAGACGGAGCTATGTCTGGGGTCACTGAAGTCATTTACAGAGAAGATGTATAATCACTAAGAAGGGATGAATTGCTAATAACTGGTGGTCATGTATTAATGGACATGAGGGGAGGGGGCGGGGCTCTTGGACTCTGGGAGGGGGGGGGTATATGCCGGGAGCCACTCTACTCTACTAGTGATCCAGAGGGCAGGGAAACCTGGAAAAAAAAAAGGCAGAGGAGTGAACCAGACTTTGCTGTGGTGCGGGATAGGGGACATGGGAACTGGGGCATAACAGGTGAAGGTTGTGGGGTTGACTTAAAGGATAGGGCAGGGTAGATGATCCTGGGCTGACATGATGGGAATTACCAGGCACACTGCTGTCATGGTACTGCTGAGGGGGAGAAGGGGCAGATCTAACTTGTGGCACTTGATATGTAGAGAAAGGGGCATTGAGGGGTTAATCAGGGGCGGATCTAGAAATCTATTGTACCCGGGGAGATTTAGGGGGGGCGATTTAGGACCCGCCCCCTTTCTAACATCTAAGGCTACTGGCGGCTGCACACTATGTGCAGGTCCGCTCGGCAGTGACAGTGTGCTGTCCGGCCGCTCTGATTGTGTTTAAAACACAATCATAGCAGCCGGGCAGCATACTGTCACTGCTGAACGGACCTGCACATACTGTGCAGCCATCGGCAGCAAGTCTCTGCTAGGAGGGGCGATTGCCCCGATCGCCCCCCCCCCCTGCATCCGCCACTGGGGTTAATGAATGTGCCTACAGATAGATTGTAACCCTCTGGTCTCTCAGTATCTAACCAGGGTATATGGGTGACATCTAACTGACTGGGCTGACTTTACAGAGTATGCCAAACTCTCCCTTTTCCCTAGCACCTGCTACTACTCCGGAGTCGGGAAGCGACGTTGCTTGCATCGGAGCTTGTGACCGGCGTACATGCGCAATTGAGACACAGGGCCACTCCTGCCGTGGGTGACAGACGCCGGAGCAGCTCTGCAAGTTGTAAGCGTGGAAAGGCTGGTAGGAACAGGGGCAGAAATGTTGGGAGTATTGAGGGCGCGAGGGGGATTAAGAGGACTGGGAGCTGTGGAAAGATGGCGGTCATGACGGGAGTTATCTGGATCAGAGTAACACAGAGAGGCGGACATGGTAGGAATACAAGGGGAAAGGGAACAATGTATAGACAAATAAAAAGAGGTGGTGATGGGAGCAGAAAACAGGAGTAAAGAGAGTAAGAAAACAAATAAGGAAAGAATTAATCAGATAAAGAGGGGAAACGAGTAAAGCTAATTGTGTAAAATTTAACAAATTACAAAGTAGCTATGCAACTATTATTATAGATACTGAGCCTGCTGTATAAAGTCTCCAACGAATTTCCAGCCAGGAGGAGGCTTGAACAAATCCTGTGAGAGCCTATATACTAACCAGGAAACTTCTACAAAGAAATCTTTTGGCTGGAATCAACAGAGGGCTTAACTATGACTGTGTAACCGTCAGACATAAACCCTATCCCCTGTGTTTAAGGCCGTTTCGCTTATGGCTTCACTTGTCATTCTAGTTGAACCAGAAGAAATGGTTTGTGTAGAATGTGAATTAATGTGCAACATATAGTAAAAATGTATATTTCAGTTGTTAATATTAGGCAAATATAGAGCTACATTTACAGATGTAAGAGCAGATTGCAAAACAACATTGTTGATTCTGAAGCTTTATTTTAGTGGTGTTGGGTACTAAAGCAATCAACAGCTTGTAAACTATAATAGCTTGAATTGCGTTCAGTTATATCATCTGTAATTGAGTCACTGGGAGACATAAAATGGATGGTTCATGGACTGGTTAATAAGCCTATGAGGGTTACAAAGGTGTCTCTTTTTCCAACCTCAGAAATTAATTGCTAAAAATTCATATAGCTATGTTCAGACACAAGGATATATTTACACACAGATAGATTTAGTGGATAGTCTAATATGGCATACTTCCTAAAAGGCATTATATGCTGGTTTACTTTACCAAGGCCATCTTAATTCTATAGACTACAATTTGTTAAGCTAAATTACATGATCAATCACCTCCAAGATCTAATAGATATACCGGACCATGTTGTACTAATTCCGCTCAATGAATAGCATTATTACTGAAGTGCAGCACAGTTCTAGGTAAATAGCTCGATAAATGCACTTTGTGTCAGGTTCCTGATTGTGTCTTTTCTAAAAGCAAAACATGTATTTCAAATGTTCATTATTTTAAATGTGTGTATGTATGTTTATGATCACATACAAGCTAATCCAAAATACATGCCCCCTCTTCACAATACATGCCTCCTTCTTCACAACACATGCCCCCTTTTTCACATTACACCCCCCTCTTTAGAATACATTCCCCCGACAACTCACCTTGTTCTGCCTTTGCAATGTGTGTCCCTGTGTTGTTATTTCAGTGATTTGAAAAGTAATGAGGACACTATCCTAATGATCATAGCATTGTTTCATGCTATGTTCAAATTACTATTCAGCTATGTGCCTCCGCCATCTACCTGCCGTGATGCAGCATGTCCCAGACAATGATAGACTGGGAGCATGCCGCGCACTGATGATGTCATTGCGCCTGGTGCTCCCAGCCTATCAGTGACTGAGAGATGCTACACTGTGGAGGGATGAGAGTCACGACGGTCAGACCAGGAGGCCCTGACAGAGGGAGGGCCTCCTTACAGCTGTACTGCCTGTATCCCCCTGATGGCGGCCCTGGGTATATGTATGCTCTGCCTAAACAGTACTTGTCATATTAATAAACAGAACAGGTTGAAGGATATGCACATGCATATGTGCAATATCAAGTCATTTACTGTATTAAAATGTATAAATGAAATTAGCAACTCATACTATTAAAAAATATGTGTTTAAAACAAATATTTCTTTTTTTTTTTACATTAAATAATTAAATCAGGAGGCTCTTAATACATACATACAATCCATTTCTATGGTTCCTCTTACTTGCATACACACGTTCTTTGCAATCTTGTGGCACAGATATGTGTAGTTTTTAATACAAAGATGATGCCCTGACAGTCACCACTATCAGTCCGCATTACACCTGCTCTGCAGCTTGTGCAAATGATTCGGCTGAAACCAAGTGCACTTAAGACAAGCTGAAAACTTGAATCAGCCACATGTGCATTGGAACACCCTTCGCCCACCCTCATTGTACATTGCCTACATTCATCTGTCCCTTTCCTCCCCGCTGTTCCGCCCTGTAACTCATAGGCAGTAGTACGTGTCATATGTGTTCAGACAAGAATTGCTAGGATCACTTTACAATAGCCAGAACCCATGGGGGTAAATTGTAGTTCACAGGTTAAAGCAAAATTTAAGCTGGACACATGAAGATTAATAACTTGTAAATAAAGAAAACAGTAATCGACTTCAAGCATACGTGACTCCTGAGCTCAGTGTGAGAAACAGTAATTCTACACAATACACGATTTTCAGCACATGGACCACAATCTTCACTTAGTAATCCGTCTAATGGAGTAAGCAGATCTCTCCCAGCAACTGTAGGGTTAAACAATTTGCCATTCTCTCCAGCCATTTTATAAAATTTCACAATACAATCAAACTTCTGATGCAATATAGACAAACTCTTGTGACAAATGATTTCTCTCTATGTCCCTAGCACACTGCGTCAGCTTACAGATAAGTTTTAAACACAGCAATTTTGGCTGGAACAAACTCTTCCTTTAGACAGCACAATAACCTCTCAATAGCCATGCTACAGTCCCAGTCAGAGGTTTTAATAGCACATCTTGATGTCTCACTTGTTTCACTTTAATAACTTTAACATAGCAAGACTAAATAAAACCATTAACTTATCTGCATTTTATAATTCCTGCTGACATCTGATGGACAGTGTAAGGGCTGGGTCTTTTCCTTTACTTCCAAGATGCCTCCTTCTGGACTGGCTTTCAAAGATGCAAACATTCCTCAAGTCAATTGTCCAGCAGAAGCACTCAGTGACTCATTGTAGGTAGATCCTCCATTATCCCAGGCAGCAGTAACACAGCACAACTCACAGCAACCCCCCAGTAGCCTCCAGCATTCTGAAACATTTTGTATTGTCTAACTGTATTTGCATGCTTCTAGTGCAGTCTGTGGCTCTAGTGTGTAGTCTGGGGCTCTGGTTTGCAGTTTGTCCACCCCAAAATGATCCATGTCTCTTGCAATGAACTTCCCAGCGGTACACTAGGAGATGTCGTTTTCTGAATGAGCGTGTGCAGTAATATACCTGCAATTTGCAGGTATTACAATATAAGCTTCCAAACCATGTTGTTCTATGGTAGTGATTTCCACCTTCCCTTAATTCAAATCCAGTCTGTGGAACCTGACAGCGTGCAGAGGAGAATACTTTCAGATATGATGGACTGAAATCATTCTAGCTATTTATGAAGCAAGGTCAGAGAATATTCTTTGTATTTTGCAGATGTTTGGTCATAATTTTCGTCAACTCAGCTAGTGCATAAGGTACATACACACAGAACCAAAACCAGAAATTTGAACCTAAGCACTCTACTTTGCAAGCTATCAGGCTGAATGCAGGTACCAGTAGGGGGTCCCCACTGAAGGATTACAGAGCTGGACGTATACATACATAACAGACTGCAGGATATGCCCATGCATATGTACAATAAAAGGTCACACTAGAATAACATAAAAATGTTTTGTTTTTTTTTATAATTTTTTATTTTCAGTGGTCAATCAAGAAAATACAGACAGCAAAACGATAACACTGTGTAGCATGCACAGTAAAATCACAACAGTTATTGTGGTATATCGCATATTAGGAAACCTTTAGACAAAAATGACCGGTTTTTACATTTTTAAAGAGTAATATAAAATGGGTGTAGGAACAAAATGGATTGTGGGGGAGGGGTGAGGGGGGTAGGACCACAAAGATAAGCACTGTAAGTATTTAGAGGATAACTAGGGTGTGTTGAGCCTATAGCAGAGGGGGAGATATGTGTCGGGAAGAGTTAGGGTCATCGCACATGGGTCAGGTCGGAGGACATGGAGCGTTGAGGGGGGAAGGTGTGTTCCACGGCTAGCCATGGAGCCCAGACTTGACTGACGACGTGGCCTCTATCGTGGAGGTAGTACGTAATCTCCTCCATAGCGGCCACGTGCCAAATCTGCTTCTTGAGAGCCAAAAGGGATGGTGGTGAGGTCTTTTTCCAATTAAGGGCTATGAGTGATTTGGCTGCTGTCAGGATGTGGGCAGTTAATTGTTGGAGAATTTGTCCAGGTCTTGGGGAGTGTAACATAAAAGAAATATCCAGGGATCTTTCGGGATAGGAGCTTCAAAAAGGGTATTTAGGAAACTATGGACTGAATCCCAGAAGGTGGTGATAATCGGGCAAGACCACCAAATATGAAACATCATACCCCTTTGGCCGCAGTTACGCCAACAGCAGGGCGAGGAAGAGGGAAACATTCTATGGAGTCTTGTGGGAGTGTAATACCAACGGTAATAAATTTTGTAAGAGGTTTCCTTGAGTTTAGTTGATATGGAGCATTTAGCTATCCCCAGTCTCATGTCCTCCCAAGCCTCTTCATCCGGGGGAGGACCAAGGTCCTTTTCCCACTCGTCTTCATGAGGGTTTGGAGAGGGAAGGGCAGAAGTGAGAAGAATACTATATATTTGAGAAATCATGCCCTTGTCCAAGGGATGTTTTCTACAAAGAGATTCAAATGGAGTAAGGTCCCTAAGAACATAGGTTGGTGGCAGGGATCGCAAGAAATGATTAATTTGGAAGAATTCAAAGGGGCTGAGGATTTGGGACGGGGATTGGGGTTGGAGATCCGCTAGCGAAAGCCAGCGGCCCTGTTTGGAAAAATCTACTGGAAATTTAAGCCCTGCACGAGACCAGTTACGGTGGGTTGTAGAGGCAGATCCGGGAGGGAACACCGGGTTATGCCAGATGGGGGTTAAAGGAGATATTGCAATTGAAAGTTTTAGTTTGAAGGAGTTGGAGTCCCAGAGCATAGCATCAAATTTGATAGAAGGCAGTGCTCTAACAGCAGGGGGGCGACGGGCGGGAGATACGCCCCAGAGAGAGGAGAGATCGGGCAGGGTTAGATGGGCCGATTCTATATCAAGCCATGCAGTGGAGCCAGAGGGAGCGTAGGAGGCAACGATTTGCGAAAGGTGGGATGCCAAGTAGTATAATTTGATGTCGGGAAGGCCTCTTCCTCCTCCAGGGATTGGTCGTTTTAAGATATTGGATGAGACTCTAGGAGGTCTATGGTTCCAAATAAAGCGGGTGAGGGCCTTCTGGATGTTGGCAAGGAAAGAGGCAGGGACAGCTACCGGAAGGGTTTGGAAGAGGTACAGCCATTTGGGGAGTATGTTCATTTTGACAGCTATGATCCTGCCCAGCCACGAAATAATAAGGCGGTTCCAAGAGGTCAGGTCTGATTGCGTCTTGGAGAAAAGGGGTAGGAAATTCTCATGAAAGAGGAGGTCATAGCGAGAAGTGAGGAAAACCCCCAGGTATTTGATCTTCCTGTTCTGCCATTTGAAATTAAAGTTAGCCCGGAGGAGCTCGGTATCCCGAGGAGAAACGTGAAGCAGCATGGCCTCTGACTTGGTGTAGTTTATCTTATAGCCCGAAACATCGCTGTAGTTCTGAAGGATGGCATATAGGTTGGGCAAGGAGATCCCCGGTTGGGTAAGTGATAGGAGGATATCGTCTGCAAAGAGTGAGATCTTGGAGTTCGTATTACCCACCTTGACCCCCTGTATGCTAGGATTAGACCTAATTTGGGAAGCCCGAGGTTCAATTATCAGAGCAAATATCAGAGGGGAAAGGGGGCAACCCTGTCGTGTTCCATTTCAAATGGAGAATGATTCTGAGGGAGTGCCATTAACCAGGACTTTAGCAGTAGGGGTGGTGTATAATGCTAGGACGCCAGTGAGGAAGTCGCCAGCGAAGCCGAACGACTCAAGAGCCGCTTTCATAAAGTCCCAAGAGATCCTGTCAAATGCTTTTTCAGCATCCAGAGAGAGCATAATAGTTGGGGATCTCCTGGAATTTGTAATATGGATGATGTCAATGGCACGTCTGGTATTGTCCCTCGCCTGGCGTCCCGGGATAAACCCTACTTGGTCATACTGGATCAGAGAAGGGAGGAAGGCATTCAGACGGTTTGCTAGGATTTTGGCATAAATTTTCAAATCGAGATTGAGGAGAGAGATTGGCCTGTAGCTAGCACAGTGGAGTGGGTCTTTACCGTCTTTAGGGATAACTACAATTTTGGCCTCCAGCATCTCTGATGGGAGAGGGTCACCTTGGAGAGTGTTGTTATAAAGGGATTTGAGATGAGGGGCCAACAAATCAGAAAATTTCTTGTAGTATGCGGCCGTGAAGCCGTCAGGGCCTGGGAATTTACCACTTTTTTGTCCCTTGATGGCTTGATGGATCTCGTCTGTCGAGATCTCTTCATTGAGAAGTGAAAGGGCTTGGTGGGATAATTTAGGTAGCCTGGCTTTGGCAAGAAAGTCAGTGATCAGGGCGGAGGGGGTTTTCAGTGTTGGGGAGGAAGCGGGAGCCGGGAGGTTATAAAGAGCAGTGTAAAAATGTTGAAATGCTGACCTGATATCTGCTGGATCGTGAGTTAACTGGTTATGTGAATCACGGATAGCAATAATATTTCTATGAGTTCTAGCTGTACGCAGCCGTGATGCAAAAATTTTGTCAGCTTTGTCTCCTTTTTCATAAAAAGTCTGACGGAGCCATTTAAGGCGTGTGGCCGCTTGTTTAGAGAGAAGGAGGTTTAGTTTGGCTTTGGTTTCCCGGAGGGCTGTCAGGTTTGCGGGATCAGGGGTTGCTTTGTGCTGGGCTTCCAGGGTTTGAAGTTGGATGGAGAGCTCATTGGTTCGGGTGAGGTATTCTTTTTTGTGTCTGGAGGCCATGCTGATCAAGTGTCCCCTCAAGACCGCTTTGTGCGCAGTCCATAAGGTGGCTTTGGAGACTTCTGGAATATCATTTAGCTCAAAGTAGTCCTCCAGTCTAGTCCTAATCTGAGATACTATATTCGTATTGTGAAGAAGGGAGTCATTAAGACGCCAGGTCATTGGGCGAGGTCGGGGTAGGAGGTCAGAGATGTCAATTGTAAAAGGAGCATGGTCAGACCAAGTCAATGGGTGGATCTGGACCGCCTGGAGGTTTAGGGCCAAATCATGGCTGAGCAGGATCATATCTATACGGGAGTATGAGCCATGGGGTGAAGAATAAAATGTGTAATCGCGTGTAGTCGGCTCCTTCACTCTCCAGGAGTCATATAGAAGCTGGGATTTCATGAGACTGAGGAGGGATTTAGTGGATTGTGGGTCTGCTGAGAGCGGAACAGCGGCCACCGGGGCAGAACGGTCGATGGTGGTGTTCAGAACAGTGTTGAAGTCGCCCGCTACAATAAGATCCCCCTGTCTAAAACGAGTCAATAAGGAATCTAGTTTGGTGAAGAAGCGGTGTTGGTGTTGGTTAGGGGCATAAACGTTTACTAGTGTACAGAGCTTATTGTTTAGCTTACCTATCAGAATGAGATAACGTCCGTCTTTGTCAGCGAGAGAATTGTTAAGCTCAAACGTGAGGTGACGTGCCAGTAAGATCGAGACCCCCCGTTTTTTAGCTGAGTGATCACAGGCATGGTATGAGTCGGGATATAATTTAGAGCGAAGTTCGGGGTGAGAGTCATGTAGAAAGTGAGTCTCCTGTATGAAAATTAGGTCTCCCCCATGATATTTAAGGGTCACGTGAAGTTTACTTCGTTTCTGGGGACTATTTAACCCTTTTACATTAAGGGAAAGGACCCTAAGACCCATGTGCGATGAGAGAGAGGAAGATAAAATGAGAGCAAGAGATGAAAGGGTAAGGTGGGAGATCTGAGTAAACCTGACGTGGTATCTGAGTGGTTCTTGGGGCACATATAGTGGAGAATGGAGCAAAAAAGATCCTTAGCTTATTGTGGTCTATTTGAGTAAGGAAGGGGGCGGGGAGAAGGGGACGAAGGGAGGGTGGAGGGAGGTGGTCACACGGCGGAATAGGCCGGGACCTGTGGTGCCGACATTGGGAAGGGAGGCTATGAGCCAATAAGGCACATAGGTCAGCAAGGGAGCCTAAAGCTCCCGGGGGGAATGGCAGAACATCCAAAGGATGCATCAGGAGGGTCCAAATAGTGGGGGCGAAGTGCGCACCCTCCTAGGGTTTTGAGATGGGGCACTGGAAATGAAAGAATAATGAAGTGATGTGCGGAGCAGCCGGGTAGTATGGAGAGGGAAGATAGAAGGGGGAACTTATGGTAGGGGGGTAGTAGAAAGGGGGAGTAATGGGAGATAAGAGGGGGAGAGATGGTGAGGAACAAAGGAATGTATGTAGCATAACACAGTAATACAACCAGTTATTTAAACTATACAGAATGGACTTATATTACATTAACTTGTAATGAACTAAACAACATTGTAGCCTCCGGCGCTCTCCCATCACACCTCCCCAGGGGCATCCGGAATAAAATAGAAAGGATGCCAATTGACCATGTGGGTGTCACGGTGGTGGCCCAAACGGCAAGTATAACAGGGAGGCGCAAAGAGAGGACACCGCCAGAGGCACAGGAGAAAAAAGGGATGTTGAGCACTGAGAGTCTGGGAGACCAACCCTTAATAGAAGGGGGAGCCTCAAACAGAATCTAAGGCCCGACAGGTAATAACACACAATCAAAACATTGTAATATAGTGCGAGCATGTAAATCAGGCCTGTCGACAGTGTATTAAACCAAGCAGGTAGGTGGAGGGCTTTCGGAGTCAAAACTGGCAGGGAAGAGCTCTAGGCCTAAAGAGTGGGTGGGGTCCCGTGAAAGGCGGGAACCCTTAGGTGATATGTAGTATGGGATACGAGCCTTCAGTATGGGGGGACAGATAAGCTATAATGGACCCCAACAGATAGAATCTTACAAAAGCTACATAGTAGCATAATAGAAACATCAAAAAGCACGGGTGAGGTCCCGCAAAAGGCGGGAGCCTTTAAACAGTATGTAGACTTCCTAGGGGGGGGGAGCTAACAGATTTTGAGGCCCAACATATAGAAACATATAAAACAACATAATAATGGTGAAAACATGTGTAACAGGCATAACAACAGTAAATCAAACCAAACTGATAAATAGGAGGCCTCCTATAGCAAAATAGTCAACATAGGGTTATGAGCTTAAGGCACAAGTGGGATCCCACAGAAGGCGGGGATTCCTAAGTGGCGTGTAGACAGTCTTTCTTCCGTGATCAGCCCTGGATCCAAACAGTGAAGAAGGAGAATGAGAGGGAGAAAGAGACAAAAAGATAAAACCTGATAAGCCGAGTCACGTCCCTGAAGATCCAGTTGGCGATGCCGAGGTCCCAGGAACTGTGGTCCACTCTGAACGGGGGGCTTCACGTGTGGACGGTCTTTGTGATCTCTGGGGAAGAGGAGAGTCCACGGGAAGGTCAGCATTATCGGTGGTGATGCCAAGTTTGGGAATTAGAGATTGAGCTTCAGGAAGAGTCCTGGCCGTAAGCATTGATCCTTGGTGCCATACTAGAATACGAAAGGGGAACCCCCAGCGGTATTTGATGTTTCGTTTCCGGAGAAGTGTAGTAAAGGGCTTGAGGTCTCTCCGTTTGGCCAGGGTAAGGGGGGATAAATCCTGGAAGATTTGTAAGTTGGAGTTGTCGAAAGTGATCATCTGAAGCCGGCGGACCTCTTTCATGATGGCTTCTTTTGCTGTAAAGTAATGTAATCTGAGGATAACATCCCTAGGTTGAGATGGATCTTGGGAGCGAGGTCTCAGGACTCGATGGGCTCGATCGAGAAGAAGTTGATCTTCAGGAGTCGAGGGGGAGAGCTTGGTAAAAAGTTTCTTAAGGTAGAGTTCCAGGTGGGTGGGTTCAACCTGTTCTGGGATCCCCCGAATTCTCAGGTTGTTACGTCGAGCATGGTTGTCCTGATCTTCCTGGCCATCTTGTAGCTGGGTGATGTCATTTCGCATTTCATGGAGATTAGTTTGAAACGACTGTTGGCAGGTCACCACTTCTTCAACCCGATGCTCCAGGTGATTTGTTCTATCCCCAATTTCAACAACGTCGGCTTTCAGGGAATGGAGAGCCTGTACAGATGTTTTGACATCCCTTACCTCTTTGAGGAGGGATAAAAAATCCCGACGGGTGATAGGTGACTGATCGTCATCGTCGGGATCTGAATCAGAGTTTCCAGGAGATGACTCAGGTATGTCATTGCTTTGTTTGGCAGGCGTCTTGTTTCTGGAGAGGTAGGGAAGGAGGTCGCCACCTGGGGGTTTCTTCCCCCCTCTTGGCATCGTAGTAAAGGTGGGGATTAACAGAAAGGGAGAAAAGCGTAGAGGATGGAGGTCGGCTGCTCCGTAGTGTAGATCTCAGTGCTAGGAGGGGTGCATGGGCACACTCTGCATCAAGTCATCCCCAGCCTGAGAGGAGAGGAGGTGGCAGAGGGAGACAAAGAACTCAGGATTTGTGTCCACAGGTACAAACCTCAGTGGCTGGTGCCCAAGCTTGGTGGTATAGTGATGTTGAGCTTGTGGAAGCCTGGTGTACTAAAAACGAAGTGGTCCGGATTGTGATATGAGAGAATCCTTGTAGCAGAAGTATTGGTGTTTGTTCAATTGGAGAACCAATGATAATCTTTATAGACCGTAGTGGAGGTGATCCAGCTTGTGGGGGTACCCCGAAGCAATGCAAGGGGTGCAATGAGGAAGCAGGGGGGTGAACGAGGACAGCTGTGTGTCCACTGCAAGAGAGTCAGAGCTGGCAGGAGTAAAGTCAATGTGCTGCTAATTAGACTGGTGTTCTTATCTCAGCAGGGGGGATACCCCACTATCCTCATCTTACATCCAAAAGGTGGGAGGAGATGGAGGGGAGCTGTAGTGCTGGTAGTCTGAAGACTCTGCCCGGATCTCCCACAGGTGGGACAGGAGTGCAGCAGGGGTGACCTCCAGGTACTCCCCTAGTGTTGCCCATAAAAATGTTTTTAACATGAAATAAAATAACAACACGTAAGAGTATAATCATAATATAAATATTTATTTTCAAGTATTTTTTTTGCATTTTTTACGTTAATTACAAAAAGAAATATGATTTCATAGCACACTGTTCATACAATGCATTTTTATAGTCTATCTTAGTTGCATATAGTTGTTTTGAGATAGCTACTGGCATGCATATATATACTTTTTAATTCAGACCATGCCGTATCAGTCACCACTATTGGTCGGCATTTACACCTGTCCTGTAGTGTGTGCAAAAGATATGGCTGAAAACAGGCATCCTTACGACAAATCAGCCGCATCTGCATCAATACACCCCTTCTGTACATGTCCTATGGTAGTCTGCCTCCTCCCTCCCCTGTTATGCTCGCAGAGAGTAGTAAGTGTCATTTGCGTTCTGACATGAATTGCATGCAATTGCGTTTATTGACATAAAGTTGTTTTCCGGGCATGTGCAAAGCTATTTCACGCAAGATACGCTACACAAATAGACGTATGTCTGAACATGAATCAGGGCCTATATGTACAAATAGTGAGCTCGGATGTTACATATAATCAGTGCATTCTGATATCATCACTTTAGTGTTCATTAGGAAAGCTTGGGTATCATAAGGAATAATAGCACTCCCCATTGTAAACTATAATGAATATTAGAAGTCACCTCTGATTTCTGTAATCTGTTTTAAAGCACTTTGCCTGCAGCCTCATGCATTTATTTGGTCATAGAACTCTTCTGTAACTTCTAATATGCATATAATTTAAACTAGAAAGTTCATTATCCATATCTTAATTTTAGAGAGGGTATAAGTAACCCCTATTCTGTCAATGCATTTAACACCTTCGACTACACACAAGATGCAAGAGATTTATATAATAAATAATTCAGGGAAATAATACTTAGATTCTCAAGTACAACCTATGTTATTTATTACTTACCTATCAGTCTTTTAGAAAAATGCTATAATATTAATCAGTGAATTGCTGTTATTTATTTATAAACAGGCAGTGTTTCTTACTTCCATTTTTAAGTAATCTATTTCAACCTTGTTATAAATTCAGATTGTATGATATTGAGTAAAGAAATATGCACATTGAATTACATTATTTTTATTAAAATACTTACATCGAGTTTGCATCTGCTATTCCTTGTAATAGCCAATACTTAATTATAGAAGCTTCTGTAGATGACTGCAAAAACAAATTAATCTCACATGATTTACTGTAGCTTATTTATTTTTAACTTCCATTCTCATTTTTAATGATCAATATGTTAAATGCATTGATCGATTGCCCTATGGTTATTCCTAGAGAATGGATCGATTATTAGAAAGTCTAGATAAATGATTCACGCAAGTTCACGGTCAATTGCATTTTTTTTATATTCATTGCTCATGTGGACATATTGATCAATCTCTTGTGTATTTATATGTTGCCAAATTATCTAATCAATCTTCTTTTATTTAAATATTTACCTAGTTTTCTTAGTTGTTCAGTTGAATCATTGCTTTTAGCAGTGAACTATCAGAATGTCATAGAAAAGTCTGCAATTTGATTTAGTGATGTTAATTACTCATTAGTTGACTGAATGTTGCTAACATTTAAATACAATTTATTTAATGTTGAGGTCCATAATTTTATAACTTTAGTATAATAATTTTAGGTGTTGTGACATAGATAAATGATAAAGGGACAGTAGATCATTTACTGGACACAGAACTATTTTACCAGTTAATTTGACCATCCCAAGCAAATAACAACTAGCTAATAACAGATCTGCCGATCCTGCAGATAATTATTCAATTAATCCTTAGGTATGGTACCCAAACGAACTCTGGTCCAAATGTATATATTATATTTTTTAACCTACTGTAGATTATACAGATATTACAAATTATAGGTTAACACTGTGGCCATTTAGAGGGTGCAGGCCAACAGCTTTTATATAGGTCCCAAGACTCAATGGTGATTATATACAGATGAGCATATTTAAGCATATGAAATAATGCTGTGAATGTCATTAATGAATAAATAAAAAAGGAATACTTTTTTTGTTTCATTTATAAATTTATTACACTAAAATTAGAAAAATATATAGATTTGTTGGCATAGCATATGCTCATTGCCCCCTGTGTATTTTAATTTTAGATGTAAAAGAATAAGGACAAATATCTGCAGTACATGTTCTGTGGACAGAAACTATGCCTGCTGTCCATATTCACAATTAAACTATAATTTTTATTATTGGTATTAATAACTAATTAAATTGCTATTTTTTTTCCCCATGCGCAAACGTTGTCCCTCCAGAATCACTACTGTTCCCAATCATGCCTCCTTTCTGCTAGTTGGGACTTGTGACAGTGGTTGAAGTGGAAATTTAGAAGTAACGGTATAAAAAATGTAATGGGAATGTAAGTGAATGGAATTCGATAGTTTTACAATGAAGGCAGTAGGAAAGTGGCGCATGGCATACCACTATATACACCTCCAATTTGACCACTACGGATTCTGCTGGCGCTATATAAATAAATGTTGTTGATGATAATGATATATATATTTACACATAGTATTCAAGTGAGCTGTATTCAATATAGAGTGTTCTAGGGACCTCTACACAATACAGAGATAATTATGGTGACCGCTACATGATACTGAAAGCACAGCATAATGTATAATAGTGACTACTACACAATCCCAGCCATGTTCTGGAGGTGTCTATAAAATGCAGAACTTCAAATCTTTGGTGGCTTTAAAATGCACTCTCTCTAAACCTATGGTGGCTTTACTATACAAACTCCAGATTTACAGCTACCACACATACCCCAGACCTATAGTATCTTAAACATACAGATCCCAGACCTATGGTGGCTTTATGCTTTACTATACAAACCCTAGATCTCTGGTGCTGGGGTATTTTTAGTGGGCAAAGAAAGTGATTGCCCCCCTTGTTAATATTTGACAATGGGAGAATGGTAGTGGGACTTGTTTTGACTAGGGGAGAGTGACAAAGGCATATGAGATATATGCCTTTGTCACTCTCCCCTTATCATATATGTCACATGTGCTCCAAGCCCCTCACCCACATGTTCCTACCTGCTGCGGTGTCTGGTGGAGGAGGGCGCAAGTCTTCACAGCAGATTCTACCACTGCTGCTGCATGTGGGAAGGAACTGTGCAGATTGCCAGTGACATCCACTAATATTTTACTGATGCTCTGCATAGGCCACTCACATCATGAAGCTGCAGTGTAGGCTGCTGTTTAGTGCAGTACAGCACTTCAATCCTTTCTCCAACGGCAACTGCAATGGCGAAAGCAACATGCCAGGCACATGAATTTCGCTTTAGATAGTTCTAGGTCACCTTCTTACTCTTTCCCCTTCAAATGCATGGGCATTGTTTCATGCACCACTCTTATGTGCACAAAGCTCCTCATTTACTTCTGATCCTGCAGTCCGGCAAAGTTCATATTGTGTGGTACAATTTCCCAAAAATTAAACTGTCCCACCAGTATCAGGGCAGTTGGCTAACTGGGTCATTATTTGGAAAAGTGATAGCTATTGTTCAATTTATTAATTTCAGGGAAAGGCAGGCAACAAGTTAACACTCTTGGCCTCCCTCCCTTCCACTAAGCAGTCCAGACATTAAATCAACAAAACTGACTTTTAATAGCTAGGACTTCTATTCCCTGTCATTAAATTATTAGTTCCCAGATTTAACACAGACACACATTGCAGTAATAGTCCCTATACTATATTAATAGGCCCCAAACAATCCTACATTGCAATAATTACCCTCATATTTAATATTACATGTCAGCAGCACAGATAAGTGTGAGTAATGCTATGGGGATTCACACAGAGTGCAGCAAAAGCCGTGAAGGGACGTACATTGGACAGGAGACAGACGTGGGACAATAGGTAGAGAGGACCCTTCCCGTGAGGGCTTAAATTCTATTATATAAAATGTAGCTTGCTACCAGTGTTCAGAATGGCTTTTTACCCCACAATCTCCTAACTAGCACATATACAGTCATGGTCAAAAGTTTGGAGAATGACATTATTTTTCATAAAATCTGCTGCCTCAATTTTTATGATGGCAATTTGCATATACTCCAGAATGTCATGAAGAGACATCAGATGAAATGCAATTAATTTAAAAGTCCCTCTTTGCCATGACAATGAACTTTATCCCAAAAACAACATTTCCACTGTATTTCAGCCCTGCCACAAAAGGACCAGCTGAAATCAGGTCAGCGATTCTCTTTAACACAGGAGTGTTGACGAGGACAAGACTGGAGATCACTCTGTCATGCTTATTGAGTTAGAATAACATACTGGAATCTTTAAAAGCAGGGTGGTGCTTGAAATCATTATTCTTCTTCTGTTAACCATGGTTACCTGCAAGGAAACGTGCAGTCATCATTGCTTTGCACAAAAAGGGCTTCACAGGCAAGGATATTGCTGCTAGTAAGATTGCACCTAAATCAACCATTTATCGGCTCATCAAGAACTTCAAGGAGAGAGGTTCAATAGTTGTGAAGACGGCTTCAGGGCACCCAAGAACGTCCAGCAGGTGCCAGGACCGTCTCCTAAAGTTGATTCAGCTGCGGGATCGGGGCACCACCAGTACAGAGCTTGCTCAGGAATGGCAGCAGGCAGGCGTGAGTGCATCTGCACACACAGTGAGGCATAGAGTTTTGGAGGATGAGCTGGTGTCAAGAAGGGCAGCAAAGAAGCCACTTTTCTCCAGGAAAAACACCAAGGACAGACTGATATTCTGCATAAGGTACAGGGATTGGAGTGCTGAGACCTGGGGTAAAGTCATTTTCTCTGATAAATCCCCTTTCAGATTGTTTGGGGCATCTGGAAAAATGCTTGGAAAGGTGAGCTCTACCATCAGACCTGTGTCATGCCAACAGTAAAGCATCCTGAGACCACTCATGTGTGGGGTTGCTTCTCAACCAAGGGAGTGGGCTCACTCACAATTTTGCCTAAGGACATGAATAAAAAATGGTACCAAAACATCCCCTAAGAGCAACTTCTTCCAACCCTCCAAGAGCAGTTTGGTGATGAACAATGCTTTTTCCAGCATGATGGAGCACCTTGCCATACGGCAAAAGTGATATCTAAGTGGCTCAGAGATCAAAACATCAAAATTTTGGGTCCATGGCCAGGAAACTCCCCAGAACTTAATCCCATTGAGAACTTGTGGTCAATTCTCAAGAGGTGGGTGGACAAACAAAAACCCATAAATTCTGAAAAACTCCAAGCATTGAGTAAGCAAGAATGGGTGACCATCAGTCAGTATGTGGCCCAGAAGTTGATTGACTGCATGCCAGGACGAATTGAAGAGGTCTTCAATAAGAAGGGTCAACACTGCAAATATTGACTATTTGCATAAACTTATGTAATTGACAATAAAAGCATTTGACACTTAAGAAATACTTGTAATTTTACTTCAGTATACCATAGCAACAACTGACAAAAAGGTCTAAAAACACTGAAGCAGCAAACTTGGTGAAAACCAATACTTGTGTCATTCTCAAACTTTTGGCCATAACTGTATAACATTTTAAGTAAACCTAATAAAAGGAACATCACTCTTGGTCAAAGGTAAACTGAATGGAATTTGTAAGCATAGGGCAAGGAGCAATTATTTACAATGCTATTTTCTAAACTGTAGTGACATATTTGTCAGACAACTTGGGGGGGGTCGCTTTATTAAGGTACCCTCCACAATAAAAGTGGGCAGCAACACATTTTTTTAAATTCTACACCAATCACAATCCTCTATATCTCTGAAAGGTACCTCCTTCCCACTTATATGTGCTCACTACAAACCTACAATATTACTATAATCTCATTAATAATAACATACTCAGTCGAGAAATATGTGTACTAACCAACGGATCTCCAGTAGTGGCTTCTGGTAATTGCCTCCCCTCATCACCAATCTTCTTTGTTTGCTGTACACTCCTCTCTCAGTCTGTCTCTTGGTCACTCTGTCAATCTGTCTCTCAGGATGTGTCTCCTGATATATCTCAGCCTGTGGCCACTTTCTCCTGTTGTCGTCCTTCAGGATGTCTGGGATCAAAATCTCTCTCAGTTTGGGGCTCTTCTATCTCTCAGGATGTCTGTCTCTGTGAGAATTTCTAAACCTGTGGCCACTGTGTTTTTCAGTGATTTCTCTCTCTCAGTGTGTCTATTACACTCTGCACTGTGGGTTTCTGCCTGTTAGTGCATCTCTTACACCCAGCCCTGTGGGTCTCTTCCTCTCCCCACTACAAGCCGGGAAATGTAGTTTCTCTTCTGGCAGGGGAGGCTTCAAAGCTTATGCATGGCCTGCTCCAGTTGCCATTGCTACATATCATTCATGTGGAGGGAGCCTCAAATAACGTTAAAATGTCACTAATCCATGTAGAACACAATTCCCAGCTTACCATACACTTCCAAAGTCTGATTTACAGCTCATTGAATATAATTCAGACTTTATCTAGCATATTTAACACTTTGTGCCTTAAAGGGATGTTAAACATGTGAAAGTATACTTGCGAGGATCCCTGTTGGAGAGTCTATGCAATTAAGCAGGCCGTCTTGCTGGCTCTTGCTGTTCACACAAGGGCGAATCTTGTGATTGAATTAGCAACAGCCGTTGCACACACAATACTAGAAACTGGAGAGCTCCATTGTGAAATTGCTTTAATTTAGCGACTCGTTTAACTGACTCTCGCTGGTCACAGATTGTGTGGTTGAATAAGCTGCATACTGCTGATTCTCTTCTTCTTTGCAAAAAATATCTCTTAAGACTTGAGTCATTAAGGAGAGTAAAGAAGAAAAAAAGGAGTAAATAACTCAGGCCCTTAGGGTTTATTCTTAAACTCTAATACCATTAGTAATTAAAGACATTGACAACTTTATAAGTTTGGCAAAATAGGCCACAATTTAAAGAATTAATTGTAAAATGGTGGCAGCGATATAAAGTTGTCAGCTAACAACTAATAGCAAAACCAAGCATTGTACAGTCACATACACTACCACTGGCACATAGTCCCTTATGATTGGCCGGTGCTAAATCTGGTGTCATCATATCTACTTCCCCTCTGGGCTCACAACAACGTGCCCACAAAAAGCAGGTCAAGGGATCCTCCACACAAAGGGACCAAGAGTCAGAGTGCTTCGAAGGGTGAAGTGACTTGCGGCCAATTAGGGATAGGCCCTTGAATTAACCTATGAATTAGTCCTTTAATTGACGAACAACCCACCTCCAAGTAACCTAACAACTACCCATTATCTGCCGTAAACCTGTTCTTAAAATAGCTAAATCCCTACATCGGTGAGGTGCACCCCTTCTGGTCTCTATAACAAGACCCTAACCTCAGTAATTAATAATGAATGGCAATGATTACCCTACCAAGGTACCTGATGATATTGCCAACAGAACTGTGGACTGTCATAAGGAGCGTCCTTATGAAATGGACAGGTATGCCGGCCATTCAGGAGAGTTTAAGGATAACATTAGACCAGCATAGAAGTACTGTTGGCCATTGTGCCTGTATGGTACGCAGATCCTACCTAATGGAGATTAACAGACCCAAGGATTGTCTTACCAGCCTTCTCCTTTGAGGTGTACCCCCTCTTGTCTAAATAAGAGATGTCATTCCATTATAATGAAGAGCCGTTTGGTTGCCAACATTCTTTAGAGTCCTAATAGGCATGGTTCTTGAACTCAGTTATGTTTATTTAGTTTGTATCGTGGGGACTCCCCGAATGTGCATTTATATCACCCCTTTCTACCTGTAAGGTGAAATTACTTGTGCCTGAAGAATAACATGTTCACTGAATCAAGGGTATTCAAGAACATGTCCCCAGAGTTCATTAATGAAAGGCCAGTGGACCGTGCAGTATGTAGTTATTGACACATGTATGTCAGAAAGGCCTTGAGCCAAAAACCTTTTAGACTAATCATGGCAATAGACCCAGCAGTCTATAGTCACAGCAGTGGCTGCCCCAATCCTAAGCGACTGGGCGCCATTGTGTTTCGGACTCAAACCAATAAATTCCATGAACTTCTTAAAATTCAATCAAATTAGGAACGAAGCATCCCTGTTCATTAACAACATTCCTGCGGTCCATCTGTTGTACATAAGGCAACTGGATCTTCTAACAAAAAAATTATATGGTCAGATCAGCCTGTGTATGTCCATTGATTCAAGCTTTATACACAGATTGGTCGGCCATTGACCTGTAAATTTTGAACAAAATGTGTGCCCCTGACCAATATGTTATAATCGAGCAGGCTGGACCTCGCAGTGAGTTTAGACTGCGTCACAAGTTCATGTAGCTATCTGACTTCAATCAATCTAAATGCCTGATTGCTGCAATGGAAGACCCTTCTAAAGCTGCAGCGGTAGCTGCCCCAAATCTACTCTAATGGGTGCCATAGTGGTAAGCCGATAAACTTGATGTGTGAATAAAAGTGCCTCAAAATGAATCAAAATCAGGGGAGAATATTCCATGTGCCACAAAATAGGAAGCATCTCACTGAGGACTAGTAGCTATATAATTATTACTTAAGATGATCGGAAATATGGTCAGGTCCATATGAGAGTCAATGAAATCCAATGCCCACCATTTTGCTCGCCTGCACTTGGGGAGACACGGGCGGGTAAAAGATCCACCTGAAGGACTCGTGGCAGAAACCCGACTCTGGGGAGTGTGGAGGAACTGGTCATGTGTGAAGGGGAAGGACGGAGTGGGACTGGGTGAATGGAGGAGGGAAGGGGAGTGGCAGCTGAAGAGGATATGAGGGGAACGGGGAAGTGATGAAAGCGGGGGGGATGAATGGAGGAGTGGGGGGGGTGGAAAGCTGGAAATATGGAGATGAAAAACAAAGGAAAGGAGCAAAAGATGGGATATAAGAGAAATGGGAAGGGAGGGGGAGGGGAAAGAGAAAAAAAAAGAAAGACAGATCGAAAGAGAGAGAAGAAAACAGCAACCAAATTTTTTAAGAAAAGCACGAAAACAGGGAATGAGAGAGAAAAAACAGAGGAGAACAAAGAAAGAAAAGTGACCAAATAAAATACAAAGAAATGATGCAATGCAATGACATCAGTGAAACTACTCAGCCTGAGCTTTTGTGCCTGCTTCCACAGGATTTGTGCAGTAAAAGAGACCCAGCAACCACTGGAGGAAGAATATATGAGCCTGGGATGGCACCTCCTCCAGGTATACTATTGGCTGGATAGGTTGGCAGATTTCATCCCTAATAGGTAAGTGAATGACTCAAGAACAAACATATGCATTCAGGGGCTGGCTCGGTTGGGGGCAGGGGGGCTTTTGCCCCCTGGGCTGGTTCCATAGTAGACTACCTTGTGCTGGGTCAATGAGCCGCCTGCATTTTTTTCCTTAAAAATGTTCCTAATAGACTGCTGAGTCGTCTTGCCCCCCAATGCTAAAATTGCCAGCCCTTCTCTGTATGCATTGATGTTTATTTGGCTTAATGGCCCAATTTATCATTAGCAGCAGTAATTGTGCACAGATATCTGGGAACTCTATACAGCAGACTTAAACTGTAATGGAACTTCAGTCACTTAGTATCTGCCCTTAAACAGGCTTAACTCCTCATACAGCTCATTCAGCATTTAACAGTTGATTAAATTGATAAAAATCATCATAAGCGGCTCGAAAAGAATAAAAGTGTCAAGTAGTCAAATACCCTGACTGGTTTCATTACAAAACAACCTTCATCAGAGGGAATAGGGATTTGTTTTGTACTATTCATTCTGGGAGGCTAACATACTCTCCATAACAGCTGCTGTTATCAGACAGGGATTTACCTTACACGAGCCTTATTACTGCTCTTTTGATGTTTAGAAAAGTCCTTCTATAAATGGAGGGATTATGCTCCTACCTGACCCCTTTCTACTCTGCATCTTTGCGGGCACCAATGCTACAATGGAAGTAGGGTTACATGAATCTGCATGGCATTAGCACAACAAAGAAGAAAAGTGTCCATTAACATGACTCCAGCCACTTTACATGCATAGTATAACAACTGCATTAGATGAGAAAGAGTGAATACCCTTTTAGTTCAAAAGATACTCTTTAATATCTTGTTATCCTCATCTTCCTTCTACAATCTTCTTATTTTAACTTCTTATGATCTTTCTCCTTTCATATTATTCTCTAGAGGTGTCTTTATCTTTCACCTCTTCTTACTTCCATGTCCTATTTTCTTTCTACTTTTAGCATTTATCTCCCTTGCTGCAGGCTGGGTGTCACTAAATTACTTTATTTCTAATATCTTGAGCTCAGAATATGTGGCTTGATGAATTAGGCCCAAGATATTTAGAGGTTAGTACAGTAATTCCATAATTGTTGCCACAAACACCAAAAGAAGTTTCCATTCTGCAGGCTTTGGTAGCAAAGTGGTGCTAAAGCAGAAAATATGCAGAAACATTACTTTATATAAATATTTAAACAGGAAATATGCAGATATTATTTTCTGGATGAACATTGGATTCGTATCCCTTCAGCCACAAGAGCGGAAGTAAGGTTGGGCAGTAATGATGGTTGGCTCAAATATGTTGTTCCAATTCATCACAAAGATGTTGAGTGGGGTCTAGGTCAGAGCTGTTAGGTTAACAGCAGAAATTATGAGTCATGTGACTTAAAATAATAGTCTTTACTTTTTAACACAACTGATCAGCAACAAACAGTATATGTATTATTATTATTATTATTATTATTATTATTAATTTTTATTTATAGGGCGCCACTAGGTATCCGTAGCGCCGTGAAGGGACAAACAAAGTTACAATACAAAGGTGAGACAGCACGATACAGTAAACAAAACGCACAGTAACTCCATGAGCTCAAAGCACAGCTAGAGGGGCGGGGGAGGGGAGAGGGGAAGGTCCCGCATACGGCGGAGCCCAAAAGGGCACGGAAGGCAGGGAAACCCCCAGAGTGGAGTGAAGGGAGCAAGTGGGAACGGGGAGGAGGAGGGCAAGGTAGCTGGAGAGCAGAGTTAAAAGTGGTGAAGACAGGAGGAGAGATGACCCTGCTCAAGGAGCGTACAATCTAAGGGATGGGGTAGACAGACAGAGAGACACGAGGGAGGGAGAGAAAGAGGATAAGGGAAGGGGAGTGAAGGGGAACAGTATCAGATGCAGACTATTAGTTTCAGAATCATATGCAGGCTTATCAGGTTCAGAATCATATGCAGATGGCTCTGCAATCAACAGGCAGAAATGCAGGATACAGAAAGTTCCAATATCAGAGCAGGAGGTTAACCCAATTCAGCAGACTTGTTACAGCGAAATGTCACAATGTACTTACCACCAGTATATAACAAATTCCAGAGAATCCAAAGTATTCTGAGACAGACCCAGAGTCCCTCAGAACAGGTCACAATAGCACTTGAAGCAGTATAAAAAGTCAATACAAATTCTTACAAACTCCAACTGAATTGAGTGAAGCTACGTAATGGATGGTTAGGATTCAGGTCAGAATGGATGTGGAGCAGCTGAGCACCAGAGAGATGTACTACCAGACATGGGCAAACAGAACGAGCTGTATAAATTCACAAATCATTCAATATAATTCAGAATTTATCTAGGATATTTCAAACTTTGTGCTTTAAAAGGATGTTAAAAGTATGAAATTATATTTACAGGGATTTCCATTGGAGAGTCTATGCAATTCAACAGGCCGTCTTGTTGGCTCTCGCTGTTCACAGAAGAGCAAATCTTGTGATTGAATTAGCAGCAGTCGCTGCACACACAATGCTAGAATATGGAGATCTCCATTGTGAAGTTGGTGTAATTCAGCGACCCATCTCACTGGCTCTCGCTGTTCACATAAGAGCAGATCTTGTGGTTGAATTAGCAGCAGTCGCCACACACATGAATCTGGGAACTCTATACAGCAGACTGCATCTCGTCAAATGGAACTCCAGCCACTTAGTATCTGCACTTAATCAGGCTGTAACTTCTCATCCAGCTCATTCAGTGTTCAACAGTTGATTAAATTGATAAAAATCATCACAAGCTGCTCCAGTGGAATGAAAGTATCAAATAATCATGTACCCTGACCGGTTTCATTACAAAAGTAACTTCATCAAAGGGAAGAGGGAAGTTTTTTGTACTATTCAATTTGAGAGGCTAACGGAATGACTGCCCTTTTTATTCTAAAGAAACTCTATAATATCTTGTTATCCTCATCTTCCTTCTACAATCTCCTTATTTTAACTTCTGATCTCTTCCTTTCATATTATTTTCGCCTCTTCTGACCTCTATGTGTTATTTTCTACTTTTAGCAATTATTTCCTTTTCTTCATTCATCCCTCTTTATTACTCTGTCTGCTATCCACCACAGATAAACAAATCCAACTGAAGAAATTTGGGAATTTCACAGTGCTGCAGGCTGGGTGACATAAACGACTTTACTTCTAATATCTTGTGATTTTTTTTTCTTCTTATCCTCCCCCTGACATGCCACCAATCATCTCACAGCACCTTGTGACAACAATGCATATAATACTGTAGAAATAAAACACACACATAAGCCACCCTCAAAGATCGTCAGCTGCTTGTGAGTAATAGAGTATGGACACAAGATGTGCAGAGGTTAGCACAGTAATTCCATAATTGTTACCACAAACAGCAAAAAAAATTTCCATTCTGCAGGCTTTGGTTTCTAAGTGGTGCTAAAGCAGAAAACATGCAGAAACATTAATTTATATAAATATATAAACAGGAAATGTACAGATATTATTGTCTGGATGAACTTTCAGCAGAAATATGGTTTTACACTGATGTTAGGCGCTAAAGCCTGGATCGTAGACTGTGTTCCAATTCTTCCCGAAGGTGTTTGATGTTCCCACAACCATGGTACTGAGGGTAAATAGTCTATGGCTGCCCCGGTATTGTGTCATTATCTTAATCTCTTCAGGAAGGGAAAGACAGGGGTTTGACAATTGTCATTCAGGATAGATCTGTGTGGGAGCTTAGGGTTTAAATGACTTGTATTTCTTGTGGGTGGGGTGATCTGATAGAAAGATAGTCTGTTTTAGATTATGGCTAGGGGTCACCGATTGGAGGGAATGTTTATTTGGAATCTTGTTTCCCATGCTGACGATAAAACAGGCGGTTATACTGTGTTTCTGTTATTCAGTGGCCGTGGGAGGACCAGGCCTTAGGCAGGGTCCTAGGTCATCTAACAAGTGATCTGGCACTGCCTTCATTCACATGCTTCCAGGAAAATTGTTATCCAGCTTTTGGTGTGGCAGGACCCAGGATAGGGGGAAAAATTGATTGTGCTGGAATGTATTATAAAAATCAGGATGCCCAAGTGGGACATTACTTGGCAGCAATGTACATAAAGAACACAGTTTCTAAAATAATACTTTAGATGTGTGATACTTACAAACAACATGAGAACATTGTTACCAGGGCAATCTAAGCATCACAGAGTGTAACACGTAGTATAAATCCTTCTTTTTTGGCGTATGCACATATTCTTTCGCTATAGAATGCCCTAAATGGTCTTTTGCTATTGTTGTGGCATGGAATAGATGCTACAATGGAAAGTGGCCACATCATCATCACTGGGGAAAGTTGGAATGTTTAGCCTCAAGGAAGTGGAATATGAGAATTACTAACATATTTAAGATGGAAGCATATTTCACACAAGTGAAGAATCAGCCCATAATAAGAGATTATGCAAAGATCAAGGAGGGCAAAATGTAAAGCTTTTAATTTACAGAAAGGGTTGTGGATCCAAGGACAACACTTATATGAGACACATTATAAGAGCAGCATCTGTACTAAGATACTCAACTTTTTCCTGATCCGCTCACATAATATAAAGTAAATTTAAGCAAATATTCATCTAGTAGGGCTGAACAGCAACCATTTGGTTTGGAATCCATGACTTTTCTTTTTATACTGCAAAAAGAAAAGTCTATGGAAACATTATTGAAAAGTGGGTATTGTCACGTGGCCTGGACAAAATTACAAAATTAGGGTTCAGTCATTAACTGTGGTGACCTTGGGGTAAATGTATCAAGGTCCGATTTTGCCAGCGTGTTAAAATCGCGGCAAATTGCGGATTTTAGTTCCAAACTCATGAAATGTATCAAGCTGCGATTTTTACCCTGAGCTTCAAAATCGCTGGTCATTTCCGGCGATTTGCAGCGATTTCAAACACTCCCGTGTTTGGCAAACTCTCCTGTGTTGTAGCAGCGTGTTGTAAACATATCACTGTTACACTGCCCTGTCATACATCATCCGGAGCTCCGGCAGCTGTAAAAACTCCCCCCTCTATTCATGCTTAACCCTAGTGCTGCCTGACTACTGCTGGTTCCGTGAAAATCGGGAAAATTTTTGTGTGGGGTTCCCCCGATTTTCACTTAACCAGCCCTAGGCAAACCAGCAGGGGTTGGAGGCACTATAGCAGGGGACACACGCAGCAGGGGACCCCTGCCATAATGACTAACCAACCCCAGGCTGTTCAGCGCTGGGCTGGATTCCCTAGGGAGTGGGGTCCGCCGAAAAAAACGAGCAGACCCCCCCCCTAAGGACACCCAGTGCTGATAGCACTAGGACTCTTCTTACCCCTGCGGGCTGTGGGTAGTAGGGTAATAACAGCGAAAAATAGAGGAAAAAACAAATGGATGCCATTTTGTTTTGTGGAACTACAAGTCCCAGCCAGCCAGGTTGCCCAAAATAGTGTGGGCATGCTGCTGCTTGTAAGTAGTTATAACTCCCAGAGTTAAAAAAGTTACAAAAAACACTATATCAAGGAAGCTAACATACCCTTGTTTCTGGCATTGTAACTTTCTAATATTTTCTAATATTTTGGAAGTTAGTTTCTAAAAATGTTATATTACTGTAGGTTAGCATGTAAGAGTAGTGTAATGTAAATGATTGGACTGAAAACTTGACATATTTTTTTTTGTTGGGAGAACAAAACTTAATTAGTCAGATACTAGATGACTATTCCAATAATAATAATAATAATAATAATAATAATAATAATAATATATATATATATATATATATATATATATATATATATATATATATATATATATATTTAGCTTTAGAATTGTGAGAAACCTATTAGTTTTTTCCATAACTGCAAAATCTGACATTTTGAAAACAATGCTGGTGATTGCTTTCATGGCTGTTGCATTGCATAACAATGCATGTGACGTCTGGTAATTAGTAGGAAACTTGATATTGACTTGATCTAAAGCTATAGCCCTTGGAGACTTACAGAACACATTAATTGCAGTGTGACGTGAATGGAAACATGAAACCAATTTGCATTCAATATCTTAAACTGTTATATAGTGTAAATGAATACATGCTGTTTTCATTTGCAGTTTCAATTGATGTTCTATAATTGCCTATAGCATACAAATCAAGGGTGGATTAGGAACTTAAAGTGGTCCTGGAAAATATTCTGGCTTCATTCTATAGGTGGGGCTGAATTTTAAAATTTTAAGGAGGTGGAGGGTCAACTTGTCAGGATGTGGGGCAATGTATTTTTTAGCACTTTGTCAATGTTAATGCTTTCATGCTGCCAGATTGGGTCAGCAGGCAAGAGGCAAGGCTTTCATTTTTGACAATGCTCGTTTGCCTTCTTTTCCTTTTCAATTACACTGTCGATGCTGTCCACAACACTGTTAAATGCACAAAGTTCCCACTTTAAGAGCAGAGTAGTGTGAAGTGCGACAATCTGTACCTTTCGATTGTCCCTGTTGAGTAAAAGTACTGACTGACCAGGCAGTCCCCAAAGAGAGAAAGTGCTTCTCTGGACTCAAGACAGTTGTCATACACTGCTGCATTTCCTTACCTTTTATTACAGCTTTCATTACATGCTACTGCTGGTGCTTGAACATCAGTTGCTGCTTGTCTGGATCCTGGAATGTTGGGACCCTGTTTGGAGATGAGGTATGTACATGGAAAGCTGAGCAGCGAGTGAGCACACTAGACCTTCCTCAACCCAACCAGCCCTGACATTTAATGCACCCACCATTAAATTAACATCCCACAAAACCCCATACAGCACAAGTAATAAGATGGCTGGTCTGTGGAAGGGTCCAGCCATCATAAAGTAAAACCAATGCTGGAGCCAAACTCAGTCCAGAGCCTTAGGTCCCACCTTCCTAGTTAAAAAGAAAACAATGGACAGACGAGCTTAATGATGGGGCCATCGGCAAACCAAAAAAATCTCCTGGTGAGGTCTATGGACAATCTGCCCCTGATACAAATCGATCATGAAAAGCTTAGCTAAAAATCAAACAGCTCAGATTGTGTACTGTTAACTCCACCCGCTTAATACTGAAGTATGGTGTGGTCAAAGGTGAATGGTACAATTGATGTGCCATGTGACAGGAGCTCCAAAGCACTGTAAATCTAAATTAATTGTTCTCCATCTATATATAAAAAATATGGCTATTTTATTGAACTAACCATATCATTGATACATTTTTCCTGGGACAAAATATTCTCATGTACTTCCTACCCCGTACTCCAGGGCCACAAGCCAGCATGTGTGCATAAATTCAGGTGGCCAAACTATGGTGCTAGCTAAGGGGTATTATAGTAAGTCACTAAGGGAGGAGATTGAGCATATGTGAAGGCATTCCCAGCTTTGCAGTTTGCAAAACTTTTTAGACATACTGGGCCTGAGACATTAAGCAAAGCAAAGAAATTGAGTAAATGCTTTCTGGAATAAACTATGTAACAATGCAAAAAGCGCAATTTTTTTTATTATTTTGCACATAAGTTAAATACTGTCTGTTTTTTTCATGTAGCACACAAATACTTGATAGCTTTATTTTTACACTGAAATTTAAAGTTGATCTAGGACATGCCCTACCCCAACTGTAAATCTGTCCCTACATTTTAAATTTACCTCCCCCTCCAATGCAACATGGTTTTACCCGGGTGCAAAGCAATTAGTTTTTTATGATTTACTCACCTTAATGATTAAGGCCCACTGTATTTACCTCACCTTGTCCATTACTATCAAGTTGAAGCTTTTTTATTCCATCTATATCCAAGTGGTGAGGAAGTGCATTATTATATTCATTTAAGCTAATATAAATAAAATCTCAAAATGTATGATTACAAACACACACACACACATATATATATATATATATATATATATATATATATATACACATACATACATACATACATGAGGATGCACTCAATTCACAATAAGTAAATCAAAGCTTAAAAAGCTGTGCATAGTCCATAATTCAAAAAGCAGGATCCATAATTGTTCAACAAACAAACAAACAGACCAGCACCAGCAATGACAAAAATACAAAATTTAATAGGAAACAATAGAAAGATCCATCACAGTAGTCTGTCCTGCCCAACAATCATTTCAGCTAGGTTGCTTTCATCAGGGGCAATGACTCTATATTCCTGCCTACCTTAAATATCATTCAAGGGCTTCAATACTCAGCTGACCTAATCAAACATTAGCACTTAACTTTGAAGGATACCTGAATTACACTCAATCCACCTAATAAATCCAAATATTGACAATCTAAAGAAACATACCTAAATTGCACATAATCTACCTAATAAATATTGACAGTATAAAGAAACAAACATGAGGTAATAAAAATTGTTTAAATATAACGTCATATAGTTATGTAGGCACCTGTGTATAAAAGATCAAGGCTCCGTTCCTCTTAGCAACCACAAACATAGCAATTAACCCTAAGAGTTACCTATCAGAAAATATATCTAATCAGTCATGTCGGCTATATCAGAACTTATAACACTAAGTTAAGTGTCCATGATCCCAAAGCATAAAGTATAGCGATCTTGTCTCGAGGTAAAATTCATAGCCCACAGTGGTCAGTTGGTAAATGTGTGGTTTACAGCATGCAGATGAATCAGGTCACATCAGAGCCATCTGGATTAAGTTATCAAATACCCATATTGGGTATTGTATGGGTATAAGTATGGATGTTTGATTAGCAGTTAGATTTTTTTATTTTATTTAATTTTTTTATTTTTTTTTGTGATATTATTTTTTGTATTTTTTTCTAGTATTTCTATGTGGGTTGAGTTATGTTTATTTCTTTTGAATTTTATATTTTTTTTCTGTTGTGGTATTTGTGAAGTTTGCAATGTTCACTATTAATTATTCTCTCTGTCATTTTATATCTAGTATCGGAGCCTTGATCTTTTATACACAGGTGCCTACATAACTATATGACGTTATATTTAAACAATTTTATTACCTCATGTTTGTTCCTTTATACTGTCAATATTTATTAGGTAGATTATATGTAATTTAGGTATGTTTCTTTATATTGTCAATATTTGTATTTATTAAATAGATTGAGTGCAATTCAGGTATCGTTCAAAGTTAAGTGCTAATGTTTGATTAGATCAGCTGAGTATTGAAGCCTTTGAATGATATTTAAGAGAAGCAGAAATATGGAGTCATTGCCCCTGATGAAAGCAACCTAGCTGAATCGATCGCTGGGCAGGGCAGACTACTGTGATGTATCTTTCTATTTATTCTATTAAATTTTGTATTTATCTTAGTGCTGGTGCTGGTCTGTTTGTTTGTTGAACAACTATGGATCATATATATATATATATATATATATATATATATATATATATAGAAGTTAACCCGTGCATGATACTCATGAATTCTAGTCAAATCAAGCTACTTAAGGTATTAAAAAGGTTCTTGTCATGCATTTGGGGCTAGGCCAGGCCTCCTCAGGGGAAGAGCGTTACTTCCCGATGCAAGCGCCCTTTTTTAACGTGGTTTTGTCCACATGTCACCACCTCATCATTTTTCTCCATCACCTCATCCTTCATCTTTATCGCCACATCTATCCAGATGTTTATCCAGACACAGGGATTTCTCTCAGCGGTCCTGAGTATCACACTCCTCTCGCTCTGTCAACCCCGGCAACCACCAACCACTCCCCACTGTCACCGCCGGCAACCACCAACCACTCCCAACTGTCACCCCCGGCAACCACCAACCACTTCCAACTGTCACCCCCGGCAATCACCAACCACTCCCAACTGTCACTTCTCCTTCAAGAAATATATATATATATTTTTAAAATCTTTATAAACACTTTTAACAATTAACAAATTAAATTAACAAATTAAAAACATCTTAGTATACCAAATTTCAGCCCTTTCTGAGTTTTTTCCCCACACACACACTAAGAATTTAGTAGGTCAGTGTATAACTCCGCCCAGCAGGTGGCGCTGCAGCTTGGTTTTTTTTTTCACACACACACACAGACTAACACACGCCACTAGGCTTTTATATTTTATATATATATATATATATATATATATATAAACATGCCTAAACTGGCTAACCTTTCCCCTTTCCTCATAACTTAATGACTCCATACCCTTTATCAATTGTGTCGCCCTTCTCTGAACCTTTTCTAGTTCCAAATGATCTTTATTATAGATTGGTGCCCATAACTGTACTTCATATTCAAGATGAGGTCTTACCCACGATTTATACAGTGGCAAAATTACACTGTCTTCCCTTGCATCTATACCCCTTTTTATGCATCCCAATACTTTATTTGCCCTTGCAGCTGCTGCTTGACATTGAACACTATTGCTAAATCTACTATCTACGAGCACTCCCAAATCCTTTTCCATTATAGACTCTCCTAAATTAATTTAATTATGTTAAACATAGATAAATGTAATTTCTACCAACAATTTTCCATGTCATTGTTTCGTAAAACAAATATAATTATTAAAATACAGTGCAAACACTATAGTAATCAACTTTTACAGAATTGATCTATAATATCTCAATATATAAATTATATATCAGCCCTATTTCACATACTTTTTTCTAATCATGATTAATAATTATTTTTACTCTCACTCTTGAACACTGCTGTCTCTATTATTTTTTAATGAGGTTGCTCTCACTAAATATTTTGAAGCAAACCAACAAAAATCCAGTTTTAATAGTGTCTCCTTGTGTGCCGCAAAAAAATGACTTCAACTTTTTTATTCCTATATTTTTAATATGTCTAATAGATGGTCATGAATGGAAGAATATCATTACTATCAGTATAATTGACTAATAAGGAAATAAGAGGTGAGGCTAATAAATTAATGTTTTTTTCAAATTTACCAGTGCGTTTGGTATTCTCTTCCTTTTTTGGTACAATAAAGGTCATATAGGTAAGAGTGTAGACTGAGATGTGAGTCATGTCTCAATGCAGTAAATGTCCCACCCTAATGTATGTAGTCAACCACTTTTGTGTAGGGGAGCCACATTTTTCCATGTGTGCTAAAAAATGTAGATGCACACAGAAATGGATTGTTTCCTAGCACAAAAGATTCATTGCTACGCTAGCAAAAACATTGTACATGATGAAAAAAGTTTTAAAAGCCTACAAGGCTGTGCTGCTTATGTTCCCCGTTAGCATTGCAAAATGTTACAAATGGTCATCATCATCATCATCATCATTTATTTATATAGCGCCACACAGCGCTGTACAGAGAACTCACTCACATCAGTCTGTGTTTGTAACATATGACAACCCAGGGGTAAGCAGTTGGCATTATCATTTACATGAGACATGAAGATCATCCTTGGGTTCAGACATTTTCGGGTGTATTAAAAGTTCTCATTAACTTACTTTACTACCATTTTATTTTCCTCTGAATGCTAAACTAGTAAAGTTGAAGTAATGGAAATATTTTTCAGTGTGACAGTCTGTAACTGTCAATCATAAGTGCTGGAGCCCCTGGGGTCCTGATAAACTTCATCCCAGATCTTTACATTGACATTAAATATAAAGCTGGTCACACTGCAATATCAGTGCAATCAGGTAATTAGATATAAAAAAATGAAGTGGACAAATTAGACTCTGATCCTGATGTGCAGGGTTTGTCCAGCTGAAACTATATCAATCCAGTTATAAACAGATAACCAGCTAGGGGTTAAACAGTGCATCGCTGGGCCCCAAAGCAAAATCTGGGTAGGAGAACAACAAGGACATTCTCTATTCCCAGGCCATCCTCTCTGTTCTCAATAGAGCATAATAAGGTCCCGTCCTCAGCATGTGCGGACTGGTGCATGCACCAAGAGCCCATGTTCTGGTCAGAAGTGACCTCCAGTCTGGTCTTTTGAGAGAAGATCTTGATTAAGGCTTTGGGGGGCTTTGGGCACTTAATACAGGGATGGGGGGCTATGGTCTAAAATAAAGAGCATACTGCCATCGTTCAGGAAGACTTACCCAATTTTGAGTCACATGGTCCAGAATATACTACACTATTAGCCCCTCGATAATCTAAATTAATAATGGTGACCCCTTGATGGTATAATTTAATTATAGTTTCCCTTTGATGATCTTATTTAATAATAGTGTCCCCTTAATTATTGCAATTAATAAGAGTCCCTCCTTGATGATCACCATTAATAAGAGTGACCCCTTGTTGATAATAATTAATAATAGTAGCCCTATGATGATTATATTAATTATAGTGCAGCTTTGATGATTGTAAGTAATTACAATGCCCCCTTTAATGATCTAAATTAATAATAACACCCTTTTGATAATTGTAATTATCAAATAATAATGCCCCTTTATTGATTATAATTAACAGTAGTGCCCCTATAATGATTATAATTAATAATAGTGGCCTTCGATGAGAGTAATTAATAATAGTGCCCCTTGAAAATCTTTATTAATATTAGTGTTCCCTTGATTATTGTAATTAATAATAGTGCCCCTTAATGACTATTATTAACAATAGTGCTCCATTGATTAGTGTAATTAAAAATTGTGGCACCCTTGATGATATACTAACTATCTGGATTTTAATACAACCTAAGAAATGGATTTATCTATTATTTTCATTTATAAACAAAAAGTCTAATTTAGAAAAAGTAAACCAATGTATTGAAAATGTGGTATATTACAGTCGAGGGTGGATTAAACAAGCACTGCACTTACAGAAAACAGGGACATTTAAAATGAATGACAGCTTAGCTTTCACCTAAGTTTTTACCTCTACAATTTGTGCATAATGGAGTTGTGCTTAAACTTTTGCAGCAAAAAGGCACAAATGGTGCAATGTTCTGCTTGGTAACAAATGACCACTTACGTTAGGGTCAGTATAGGTTCAGCAATTCTAATTAAAGTGGATATATCATTAATATATCTTGAATTCGACTTCAAACAAATATCCCTTAACGCTGCATTACCATCAGATCTTACATGCTACTAGCCCGCTAATTCCCCTCCCAAAAGCCTAGGAGATGCTCAATGCAGTGAGGGATGGGGAGTGGTAGGAGCATTCAGAACCTAGTGACATCACAGTGTATAAAGTACATTATGTCTCAGTGGTGTCGTCCATTCCTAGTGAGCTGATAGGATGCCTTCTGATATATATTAGCTTAGATCAAAATAAGACTGCCTCCATTATGTAGGTTACAGGTCCACTTTTAATGGACGATTTCTTTGCGCTATAAGCAGCGTACCCAGTATTTCTGTTATATTGGGGAATGATAGACACTTGCATTCCCTCCTCTACCTGAGCACTGGCTTCTACCATTGTTTATTTAAGGTTAACATCTGTGATGTTATTTTACAAAAATAATATCTAGGAAAGTCATCCCAAACACAATATAACCTACTTTTAGTATCCCAAATGTGATGATGAAACACTGCATTTTTGTCATGATAAGAAGAAAAGATGAGGAGATACAACCTTATTGACTCATATCTTTACCAGTACCTAAGTGGAAGAGGCAAAGTCTCCTGTTGGAGCTTTTCACTTTAAACTATAAGGGCCTGAGTCATTAAGAAAACTAAGGCAAAAAAAGGAGTAAATTGCCTCTGGGACAAACCATGTTACAATGCAAGTGGTGCAAATTAGTTTATTATTTTCCACCCAAGTTAAATATTGGCAGTTTTTTTCATCTAGCACACATACACTTGATAGCTTTATTTTTGCACTGAAATTTAAAGTTAATATAGGACATGTCCTACCCTAGATAAAAATCTGTCCCCACATTTTAAATTTTCCTCCCCCTCCAATGCAATATGGTTTTGCCCAGGTGCAAAGTTACTCCTTTTTTATGCTTTGCTCTCTTTAATGACTTAAGCACTAACTGTGCAATTAAATACTACTTTTCAATTACATCGCATGATATTTGACCAAGTGTTATAATTGCTTCTTATATAGTTATTAAATACACCATTTGTGTATCACCTTGCCAGAGGTAATACTGAACTTTAACTTGAGATCCTTTAGTAAGAACACCAATTATAATATACAAGTTAACCCGTGCATGATACTCATGCATTCTAGTCAAATCAAGATACTTAAGGTCTTAAAAAGGTTCTTGTCATGCATTTGGGCCTAGCCCAGGCCTCCTCAGGGGAAGATCGTTACTTCCCGACGCAAGCGCCCTTTTTAATGTGTGTTCATGAGGTAAAATTACCTCACGAAAATGATTTTGACCCCTCAACTCGTAAATTTAGCCTTTACTACCCCTCCCACGGGGGGAAGGGGGGATGATGGAAGTTAACTGACTTGACTATTCTAATTTTTTTGTCAAATAATGGCAGTATACCAAATTTCAGGTCAATTGGATGAGCCCTTTCTGAGAAAATAGTTTTTTCCACACACACACACACACACACACACAAACACACTAACGCACACCTCTACACATGTGTGTTCATGAGGTAAAATTACCTCACGAAAATGAGTTTGAGCCCTACCAAATTTCAGCCCTTTTTGAAAAACTTTTCCCACACACACTAAGAATTTAGTAGGTCAGTGTATAACTCTGCCCAGCAGGTGGCGCTGCAACTTGGTTTTTTTTTTCCACACACACACAGACAGACGCCACTAAGCATTTATATATTAGATTGACACTAACCAGAAGAGACAGTAATTGTACAAGTGTTTCAGTGTGTTCCTCTTATAAAGCAGTACCTTTCAATTGTATTTTTCTCATATTTCTATATACTGTAGATACGCTATAACTGTTCTAAATACAAGAACATCTAAAACTAGGGTAGTTGTAGAATATGCCATAGCTTGTCTATAATCACATGCAAAAAATAGAAATTATTGTGCTTTGCTACTGTATGTCATGTTCAATCTCAAATATAGCTAAAAATAAATTGCTAGTCTTGTCGGTTCCCAGGAAGGATTTGTATCTTTTGAATTGATAAAACATTTTCATGTATTTAGCTAATAAATTAACATAGATGATAAATCTACTTATTCTAAGTATAAGTCACCATGAAAAAGTAACCAATTTTTCAAAGAGAAGTGAAATCCATCAGCCTGTAAAATGCTAAGTGGATATAAAAACAATCTACATAGAACATGCAACATTTTGCTTCCATCAAATGACGTACACATGTGGAAGAAGAAGAAGCCAAGAGTCAGAACCTCACAATTCAACGGTGAGATGCCAGCTGATACTTCAGGTAGGGGGCAGGAACGTACTGAAATTCAGTACTTTCGTTGGCTCCAGATTGGATGTTTTCAGCTGCTATCCAGTCAGCTGTGGCTTAAGCATGCTCTGAAATGCTGTATTTTCCTACCTAGGATAGCTACTGAAATGCTAGTAGGGTGACTAATTTACTAACAGCTGTAATCTAGACACTGGACACTTGCCATTCTAGTAATTGGATGGAGGGTGTATTCCTGGATAATTTTATTTATCGTCGGGTATCTTTTTTAATACATAAGTTGTTATATTTGTTATACAATTATTTTGATGTGTAAAAAAGCAAAAATAAAGACTTCTTCTCAGGGCTCCCTATGGACTACTGCCAAAGGTTATAAAGAGGAACCACAAAACCTATATAAATATCAGAAACAATCAAAAAAACATAGCAATAGGCGCAAACCCATACTAATAGACAAAGTATATGTTCTTATATCAAAATGTCATCAAATTCTTTTGTACCGGAAAGATCGCAAAACTGGTGAGATGAATTGATAAAGACCAGATGGATTAGGAGACACCAAAGTTATTGATGGTTCTTATAGGGTGCCGATATTTCAATACTCATTCACAATTCTGTTGTTCTTCCACATAGCCATGCGATCATCATATAAGAAAAAAAGAGACAAATATATATGTAGGATATCTAAAAGGACAAACTTCATTCCCACTACATAATACCCATAACAATGTAATTAGTGGATATGAGTGAAATAACGTAATTATAGAAATTATAAACCACGTGAATAGTGGGGAAATTGTATTGACAGGACTCTCGCCCTTTCCAATGCACTTACTTAAAGACGTATGTCTAAACACATATAGGTCCTCAAATATATTCCCCTTCTTTCAAAGTCTTCTTATGTCTTCATGGATAATATGCAGTGATATAGAAAACCAAAGAACATGCCAGACTCTGGCATAATACCTTACAGGCAATTTATTTAAAAAAATAAAAACATAGCAATAATAATAATAATAAAAAAGAGAATCCTTTTCAGGAGAAACCAAGTTCACTCCTACCAGAATGATAGGGGGAAGTCAGCATATAAGATGATATCATTCCCGGGTTACAAACAGATGGCTTTTCCCTTATCCAATGGCATGGAATGACTTGTATATACTCCACTCCTGACTACCGACACGTTTCGACACGATTTGGACGTTCGTTGCTATGGTAACGACCAGATCACGTCATTATGTTATACATCCATTCGTATGTCTAAAAGAGATGAGTGTCAATATCGATACACAGACATAGATATAATGAAAAGGTAAGTATCTCCACATTCTCATTCATACACTATGAATAGGGATGGATTAAACTGCAGCACCGTTTCTCCGGTCACGTGACCACAAACACAATTCACAATTAGATGTCACGATCTGAGAGTTCATTGCCATAGTAACATCCAAATCGCATCATTTTGTTATGCATCCATTCGTATATCTAAAGCAGGGGGCGAATCTGGTGTCATGGTATAGATATATAGATGACATTGTATTTGTGTGGAAAGGGGACAGAAATTCTCTAGACCTCTTCTGTGAACATCCTAATCATAACCCATTCAATATTCAACTTACATTTAACATCAGTCAGGATTGTGTAAATTTCCTGGACTTTACGTACTACATCAATAATGGTCAACTATGCACTAAAACTTATACGAAACTGACAGATAGCGATTCGTATATCAATAGGGATAACCATCATCATAGGAATGGCTAGATAATTTTCCGTCTGGGCAATTTTTTCGGATAAAAAGTAATTGCACAGAGGAAGCTGTATGTGAACAACAAATATCTATATTGAAAACAAAATTCTTGGAAAAAGGTTATTCAAGAGAATGTCTAGAGGGGGCCCACAAAAGATCAATAAGATTGATAGATGCGAGCTGTTGAAATCGAAGAAGCCTGTGGAGGAGAAATCAAACAAATGTAACCTGGCTTTTATTACAGAGTATAATAAGGATTTCAGGAAGGCTGAAAATGTTTTCAAAAAACATTGGAATATCCTTAGAAGTGACCCGATCTTGAAGACTATTGTACGATTTTATCTATAGAAGGGCACCTAGTCTAAAAGACAAAATAGTTCGTAGTACCCTTCCAAATTGTAAAGATATTAATCCTATTAGAACACAAGGTTTTCCATAGGTGTGGCACTTGTTTACCATGCAGAGCTATACAGAATAGTGATTCCAAACTCATTGAATATGAATCTGCAACAAATGACCATAAATACCGAATTAAAGATTTCATTACGTGTCATTCCAAGAATGGGATTTATTTGAACCATCAATAACTTTGGTGTCTACTAATCAATCTGGTATTTATCAATGCATCTCACCAGTTTTGCAATCTAAAAAGATTTGATGACTTTTTGATATAAGAACATACACTTTGTCTATTAGTGTGGGTTTGCGCCTATTGGTATATTTTTTTTTCATTATTTCTATGTCTGACCCTTCCTAGAAATTTCAAATACTCTGAGATTGAATAACATAAAAAAATCAGCAGTGAAACATCAATATTCTGTAGCAACACAGTGAAAGCCATAATTCCAGCTGAAACAATAGTTCATTTTTTGGTTCAATACATCCAATAAATGTTGCTCATAACAGGACTTTAGATTTTTGTTATCATGTTATTTTTCCAGCTATGTACAATAGCGGCAATCCCAGATAATGTTCATTGCTCATTGCACAGACATCCTTCATGTTTAACAAACAGGGAGATGCAGGAACAGTGATGATCAGTATTACAAATCAATGTCATGTACCAAATGCACAAATGTATAAATTCTATCGCTGTCTACAAATTACTGTGAACTTCTTCACATATCCATTCACTTCTCCACTGTTTTGCAATAAAAATATGCATTTTAGAAGCAGAATATTTCTGTTACTTACAAACACTCAAGAAAAATATTAAAAGTGGTTTCATAAGCGTTAGTATTATGCATTAAAAGTGCATTCTAAAGTCTGGTAAATGAACTTTAAAGCTGTCTAAAAAAAAAAGTCTAAAAATGATGTTAGTAAACCAACCTGTGTGAGTTAAGCATTGTCTGCAGTATTCAGGAACATTTAAGCTTCGCACTGTAATGGAGTTCTGAGGGAATGCTCATTATATCCATTGTACAGTATGCGGCAGTGAGAATTTGAGAACACACTTCACACATTCTGCTGAAAGCTAGGACAATGTACAAGGATTATAATGCCATGCCTGTGTGTACCAGCCCTGTGTAAATCTGCTAGGGAAAGTGGTTCTTTGATAGTTCATTAGCTTTGTACAGCTTGTGGGTGACAGACTAGAATGTTTACATTTAAATGGGTTTAATTTCAGCAGCTTCTTACATCTGTTAGGTGACAGCGCTATATGCAGCATACGTGGACATTAATAGCTTTGGAAACAGATAGATGTCAGCAAAGAACAGATTCCATAGACGGTAGTGCTATAAATTAACAAAAGACAAATGCTGCTTTTTACTGACACACGCTGTATCATACCCATACTTGCCAACTCTCCCGGAATGTCCGGGAGACTCCCGCATTTTGCGAGAGTCTCCCGGACTCCCGGGTGAGTGTGGCAATCTCCCGAATTCTGCCCACTTCACTAGGAAGTGCCCCACTTCCTAGTGAAGTGGGCAGAATTAGATCCCAAACGCCGCGATTCCCGGTGAATCGCGGAGTTTGGCCCCGCCCCCACTGTCAAATGACGCGATTTGCGTCATGAAATCACAGGGGGCGGAGCCGAATGACGCGATTTCGGCCACCCCGCCCCCTCACGCCCACCTCCACTGGCTGGCTCCCGGAAGGGAGCTGAAGAAAGTAGGTAAGTATGATCATACCTGACAACTATGTTGATCAGGCCAGTGAGTACAACCAGTCACTGTCATTTTGCTGCACAGGATACACCTCCCAACATTCCCAGCAATCCAGGCTAAAATCTGGAGACCTGGGGGTAAATGTATCAACTGCCGATTTCCCAATTCACACAAGACAACAACCTTCTGACTTCCTGACCAACATTGCTGTGTGACTTGATCATATCGCCCATTAAGCACTTTGCACATGTCTGTGCCCAGGATTGTTTTATTACTGTCTTTGTTCCCAATTGTAAAGCACTACAGAATATTCTGGCACTATATAAATAAAAGTTAATGATGATGACTTAGGCAGTAGTTTTCATAAAGGAATGAGACTGGTCATGCAATTCTTCAATTAGTAACACTGTGTAATAAGCCTTGCTGCATAACTGATAAAGCACTTAGATAGCTGATACTTAACTACCATGCTTGGCCACTCTTCCAAAAAAGGGCTTATCCCTCCAGATAAGCATGTAGATTTCTGTTGCTTCTTCTGATCAGTGCATACCATTTAGACTCCATCCTGATGTAATTGTTTATAGTGCTTTCCACTGACGCTTTTCATCTGAGGATACGGTATTCTCAATCAGGGGTGGGGTGGACTGGTCCGGGGGGCAGGGGACATGTGTCCCCCGGGCCAGTCAGAAAAAGTGTGTGTTGGGCCGGTCTCTCCTGCTCGGTGGCTGGTCCCGGGGAGAGACCAGCCACCGAGCAGGAGAGAACGGCCCCCTCCCACTCAGTGATAGGCCAAACATTCTGCCTTTCACTGAGAATTCTTGTGTCACATGGGACGCGTACCATGTGATTGGTGCCATCCCATGTCGGAAGCATGAGAGGTGCAGAGCGCGCAGCGCAGATGGAGAAAGGTAAGTGCGGTGGGGGGGTATATTAATAATGTGTTTGTGTGTGTGTGTGAGGGGCATATATACTGTGTGTGAGAGGTGCATATATACTGTGTGTGTAAGAGGTGCATATATACTGTGTGAGTGAGAGGTGCATATATACTGTGTGTGTGAGAGGGGCATATATACTGTGTGTGTGTGTGAGGGGAATATATACTGTTTGTGTGAGAAGGGCATATATATACTGTGTGTGAGAGGGGCATATATACTGTGTGTGTGTGTGTGAGAAAGGGGCATATATACTGTGTGTGTGAGAGGTGCATATATACAGTGTGTGTGAGAGGTGCATATATACTGTGTGTGTGTGTGTGTGTGTGTGTGTGAGAGAGAGGTGCATATATACTGTGTGTGTGAGAGGTGCATATATACTGTGTATGTGAGAGGGGCATATATACTGTGTGTGTGAGAGGTGCATATATACTGTGTGTGTGAGGGGCCAGTGTAGTGTGTGTGTGTGTATGGCCAGTGTATTGTGTGTGTGTATTGCTATTTTATTTGTGTTGATGGTGGGGCAATTTAATTTAATAGTGGGGCCTATGAAGTTAAGATGTTGTGATTGGACCTTTAATTTAATGCTTGGGTGGTTTGTGATCTATTAATTGAATGTAGCGCTGTTTGGGGAAAATGAGGTCTATTTATTAAAAGTGATTATGAATTATTTAATGCCTGGGATGGTTGTGGGAAATGGTTATATTTATTAAATGTAAATGCTATTTAATTTATTGCTGGGGCTGTTTGGAGGGAGGGAAATAGGTTTATTTATTAAATGGGAATACTATTAAATTTAATGTTAGGGTTAGTTGGAGGGAAAAAGGTCTATTTATCAAATGTAAATACTATTATTGGTTGGAGTTTTTCTAAATTTCAAGTACCCATTTTTCTCCAAATAGGGCCTCTAATATTCCAGGATCCAGACAAGCAGCAAGTGAGATAAAGAAAATTGCAGCCACAAGTGGTGACAGTGACAAGAACAGGTAGGAGAGAGCAGGACAGTCTGCCAACTGTCCTGAATCTAGTGGGGCAGTCCTGAATTTGGGTGACTGTTTCGCTTAGGACAGTTGGGAGGTATGTCCCGCTTCACCGTGTACTGCTCGTGAAGGCAGAACTGTGTACACCTAACAGTAGTGCACACAGTATTGCCTGTGTATTTGTCTAAAATGATAACCATGTTACATCATAGGGCGTTACCCTGTCTAAAGTGCCCAGGCCCCCCAGAGCCTTAATCCAGCTCTGGGCCTGGGCATAAATGTGTGTATATATATATATATATATATATATATATATATATGGATTAAGCAACACTAAAATAGCCTCTTTTTATATAGATACATATATATTGTACCAAAAACCACCCTTTAAGGATGGGCCACTAATTGGGCCAGTGCTGTGTGCTTGCCCCCTGGGGCTAAAGTCTGCCAGCCCTCCCCTGCTCAATTATGACATTGTGTCCCAACTTCACCCTTTATATAGACCAGCAGGGAGAGAGAATTCCCCTCTATTGATTTATTAAATAGTCCACAATTGTGTTGCAATAGGACAATTCCTCCTTCCAAGAATATATAAATAAATAAAACAGCTAGACATTTAAAAGCATAGCAAGAAACAAATGAGCCAATTCTTCACATGAAAGCAAACAAATATTAGTACGTTGTATGGCAAATTAAAACAATGTAACTGCACAGCACTATGAAACTAAATGTGTTCGTGGACTGCACATCTCAGAGGAATAGAATCTTTATTCGTGCAGTGAAGCAAAGTGAGATTCTAAACTCTAATGCAAACAATAAAAATAATTAGATCATGAATGCATAAGCGTTCTGTACTCAATAAATCTGCAATAAAAACAATTAGAGCAGAAGTGATTTTTTTCAAGATAAAACCTATATAATAACATATAATACAACTACCAAATTTAATGTATATCCGTCAAGTACACATTCTATTTCTATATATTAAATTGTAGACATTAACAAGTTGTTATTGTACTGTAATTAGATATTACCCCAAAACAATTTTAAAATATATACACAAAGTTTCTCTTCTTGTGCTTTGAAGAAGACTTGTTTTGTTGGACTGTACATCTCAATTCTATCATCTCTAATCCTTCAACCTCAGTTCCATCCCCCATTATTCTACCCTTTTCCAATACCTTGACTTGGGATTTGTCCATCACTATTTTGCATTCAGGTCTAGTCCTCTCTGCTATAAACAGCAATCTAGCTAGTCACCCTACCTGGGCTATTGCACAGTTTTCTTTACTTGCAATCAGCCCTCCAATTAAGGCAAGTCTATCAGAACAATTTATCTCACCTGTTTGCAGCCTTTATGAAGTCCTTCAGTTCTACCAAGCCTAGGCAGGAGCAAAATGTCACAATGCTGGCAGCTCACAAGAAAGAACCACTTGGTACCAGCCGAGCCGCTTAGCCCTTAGAGGACTGGTCATGAGGTACATGCTGTGAAAAAAAACAAGGCTTCTTCAAAACACAAGCAGAGAAATCCAAAGCAAAACCTTGCTCCTGCCAAGGTTTATGAACGCTACAAACAGGTGATCAAGTTGACCTTTTCACAGAAGGACTGTTTGCAGAGTAAGGAAAGCTGTGCAGTAGTTAGGGTGAGTTGAATAGATAAATTGCTGTTCTTAGAAGAGTGCTGATTGCAGGAATTTGAGAGTAAGTGTTTGTAGATGCCCCGTGAAGTGTTTCTGACAGCTGTTATCTGGATCTAGTGTTGTGAATCCTCACAGTAATTGTTTCATAGAATTTCCTCCTGTATTCTTACTCATCAAGGTTGCCAAGCCTTGAAAACACTTTATACTGACATTGTTTTACAAAAATACTAATATCTACTTAATTTGCACATTATACTGTTATAGTCAGTTTTTCTTTTAGAACTAAGAGGACTATTCATTAAAATTAAGTTTGTGTCCAAGGTGCTGAAATGTTCTCTTCCTTGCCAAAGAGTGATAAAACCGGGGCTGTCCCATCTGGGAGAAGCTTTATAAATAGGAGCGAGACTATATTTTTATAATTTTATAGTTTAAATAAGCAGCTATATAAAAATGATAGTTAATGACAAAATCAGAGTGGATTTCATAAATAGACCCTATAGACACTGACCAAACTATTCCTTTGGTCATGATCAGAGCACATATTTCTATGACCACTGTGTACATGCTGTAGTCCAACGTTTCCCAATCTGGGTTCCTCACAACCCCAAGGTTCTGACAATGGTTGTCTAAGGTTCCACAAGACAAAATTGTGTATTGGTGGAATAAATTTATTGGCAATCCTAAATGTGTATGTATGAATTAAAATTCATGTGGTGACAATCAACACTAACCATTCCGCCATTGCTGCTTCACTCCAAAAAGTTCTTAGTACCACCCCTCATGGCTCATCACGAAATCCTGTGTAGAAAGTTCATGCCTCACATTGCTGAACATTGATTTTTCCACCTTTCCACATGAGCAGATAACAATGCCTCACAATGGAGCTAAACGTCAAATTAATGCTGGAATTTAATTTGTAACTTTTTTTTTACCTCCTGCTTCAATATATGATTTTTTTTATGTTAAGGTACCAGAAATGTGTAGCCCAGCTTTGGAGGGGTTTGGGATATAGACAGATGGGGATTCCTTAATATGTTCTGTAGCTTTCTTTAGGTGTGCTGACATAGCACCACTGCTCTAGACAATCACGATGTGACACCAGTTAATATAGACAAACATATCTTTCAAAGACAACAAAACCAAAATACAGTATGTGAAAACTGTAACGTTGTTGTGTTTTTCATCAGTGAGACATAGTTTTTTTAGAAATATAAACTGTCTATAGATACAGATTTAGCCAACATAATCCCATATTATTAACTCACCTTAGATGTGGTCCTAGGTTAAATTAGAGTGCCAGTGTTGAAGACAAAATAAACAACTTTTAATATAATATTGGCTGCATCATTAAGTAATGTGGCTCATGATAATAGGCTGAGATTTAAGCTCTGTATTATATCTGCAGAATGAAGGCAGGGATCGACATCATAGTGATTAAAATCACCTTGTTTGGAGGTGGCCTTATTGTGACAGGTATTGAGTTACTCCGAAACTGCCACCATTTAGCTAGTGTAATACACTGCCAAAATCTCAGATGTCAGAAATTCCGACTTATATTCATGACAAAATAATTTCCAATTGGGATAATATTGATTCCATGTTTTCAAATGCTTTTTTTTTTGTACCCAAAGTATTCTTATTAAGGCAGAAAAAGGTATAAGAGAGGAAAACGTCTTGCATGACAATGCACGCTCAAAACAAATAAGCAAACATGGTAGAGAATATGGTGTTTTCCAATAATCGAGGGACAAACTGAACATGGTAGAAATCGAGGAGAACACATGGTCAAGCAGGGTCCCAAGAAGTCTCCAGACATAGTAGATTTACTGTCCACTCTTCAATGTGTCTCTTGTAAGAATACAATATATGGGTTTAGTTGCTTGAGGTGAGAGGGCACTTTCTTCCTTTTGACAGGGTGGTTGAGATCCTCGACATATGAGGAAATTATATTAAAAGAATTGAGAGTAGCTCCAACTTCCCATGAATGATTCAAAGGAACGGTATCAGTAGAATTAGCCAACTCCAGTATTTAACATGATATACTGTATATCGCAAAGAGACCATCATGATGAGGCTCCACTCCGTCTCAGCCAGCAGAGTGAAGGTGCCTTACAGAAAAGGTGGATTGCCATTTTGGGTGAGCAATGTGAAAAGAAAGATAGAACAATGCTAGAACAGTCAGAATCAGATACATTGGAGCCCGATATTGGGCCGCCTGTATTTAGGGGTTAAGTGGAGTGGAGGAGACAGTGGTATTCCCCTCTCAAATAGCATAACTAGCAAAAGTAGAGTGTCTTGATAATGCCATAAGTCACCTAGTCGCTCAATAAACTTCCTGGCCTCCTCCGGATCGGTGGAGATGGAAACGTTGCCATCTTGAACAATTCTCAATTTAGCCAGGTAGAGAAGGGAGAATCAGATAATATGGCCACAGAGTTGTTTACAGATGGGACTAAACTCTTGGAAAAGTCCTGAAAAATCAACAGCCGATCACCTTGATAGGCGAGATCAGTGGTCCTCCTGTAGCTATTAGTATCTTAGCTTTGTCAGCGTAATATAGGAGTCACATGATAACTGACTTGGGGCAGTTAGAGTCCTGGCATCTGTTGGGACCAATTTGATGTGTCATCCCGATGATCAGACCTTTGATATCCATGGCCTATTGCTGGAGGAAGCCAGGTGCTAAGGATTTGGACAATTCGTTGCCCTTAACAGATTCAGGAATGCCCACAATTCATAAATTATAACGCCTGCTGCAGTTCTCCAAATCGTCTACTTTTTCGGCAAAGGAAGTAAGCAACTTAGATTATGAAGGTTTGTTTTTTTTAACAGTGCGAAGTTTGTCTTAAACAGTTGAAATTCGCGGTTCAGCTTCGTCAACTGATTATTGAGCTGTGTGAGAGCTAAAGATTCCTTAATGCCTGCCAGTTTTATATCGAGCAATGGACCAAGAATCGCAGCAATGTCTGCAGGTTTAATCTTTGCCGGTTTGGTGTGTTTTGCAGATCTGTGCTTTTTCAATGAGGCTTGCTGCAAAGTGGAAGGGTCAGAGTCACTAGATTGTAATCTAGGGTAATCTTCTTTTAGAGCAGAGGTAGATTTAGTAGCTTTGGTTCAAGACTTTTTCAGGAATGTTTGCATTGAGATTGTTGGTTGTGAGTGTGAAGGTCTGGAAGGTGCCTATATGCAGAGGTGGATAAGGGGATGCCACATATAACAAGGAATAAAGTAGTTAGATACATCATTGGATCAGACACCTTTATTCTGTCATATGTCTGTGTTTTGTATTTTAAATCAAGCAAGTTGTTTTTACTCAATAGCAATTAAGAGCATAGTGAGCAGAGAGGAAAAAAATAAGGGAAGAAGAGAGAGAGAGAGAGAGAGAAATGGCACATACAGCTGGGAGACAGAATACATGACAAACAGAGGGCACAGAGAACAGACAGAGTCAGGTCACAGAGCAAACAGCAAACAGGGAGACAGTGAACACAACAAGGGAAAGTCAACAGTAAACATATCGGGTGGTATGCTGTATGAGTTATCTAGCCTGTTGGAACTTAAAAAAAGAAACAAATATTTTTTAAAAAAAAATATTCCTCTTCTCTAACAGCCTGCTGTTGAAGAGCTCTGGGCCCCTCTTGTTACATTCAGCCCAGGACACCAGGATAATATTACAAAATAATTTGTAGTGTCTGTAATAGTGCTCCTATTAATAAAAAGAGTACATCTCGAGCACCTACCAGCATAATAAGAAAAAAAGATGCAACAGATAAACAATTAAATATAATTTTTGATTTTACATTTCCGTACATATGCACCAAAAAGGTGTGTGTTTACATCCGTTAATAGTTGTTGTGTATCGCTGATTTGCATTGACCCACACTTGGAGAGGAGAAAAGGTGGTGGGCAGTGGCTGGCAAGCATAGGTTGAGTACAGTAAGGACATGTTCATATATTTGTGACTTTATTAGATGAGAACGCATCTTCAGGTATGCCTTTCAGAGACGCATCACTAGCAGGTGTTGGAGGGCGATGATGATGAGGATTATCAACAGCACTATCTAGCCTCTTTGGATTGACTGATTTTGTATTGACCCCTACAGCTGGTAGCTCTTAATTTATTGTCGGATATTTTACGGCTAGCTGTTATTGACATAAGCTTGCAAAACAGATGACAGAGGTCTTCGCCTATTGCAGCTGTCTTTTCTGAAGAGCTTATTGCACTCACAGGTACTTGGATGCACCCAGGACTTAACTCTTGCATAGCGAAAGCTTATGTGCCATACTGCAGCTGGGAGATAGGAGGCGGTAGCAAAAGATGGAGCGGGTGGTCAAAAGCAGGCCAAGGTCAGGGGTCTATAGAGAATGGTAAGTGACAGGCAAATGGGTCAGGGCTGGCAGCAAGCAAGAATATCTGAAGAACAGGTCCAAAGATCAGGACAATCAGAATATGACCCAGTTCAAGCCATGGCTCACAACGCAAGATCAATCAAAGGTACTGCAGAAAATCCACTGAATCCAGTAAAAGAGAAAGTCAGCAACAGACAGAATCCACACAATAACCAAAAGGGAGGCTTAGCTCTCCCTGCCTTAAATACTCAAACTGACCATTGATAGGTTAGGGCACCAGCATGCATAATTATCTTCCAGGAGGCTACTAATTATTATGCACTTAATGCACACGCGTCTGGCTAACCATATTTGCCGAGATGCAGAGTTGATTAGAGAAGTGTCCCAGCCATCACCAGCGCAACAGCCGGGATGAAGAAGAGGGAAGTGGCGTCTTGGTCATCATAGCAATGGCCGGGATGAAACCAGAGTGTAAACAATGAGCCGCGATGGCTCAGGCACAGCCGTGACTTATAATAGTTATATAAAGTCACGGCTGTCTACACACATTATTTAATTGACATTTGCCATTGGACTACCTCAAGAAAGAAGATTTCCATTGGATCTTTGCCCAGTAAAAACAAGAGAGGTTTGTATTTAATTTAATTTAATTTAAACACTGCATTTAATTAAATTTATATTATATTTTACATTGAAAATTAGACTTTCACATTTATATACAACACTGTCAAGACAATATTCTCTCTTGTGTATGTGATGTTTTATTATATTGTGTACAAATAGGGTAATGAAACTAGCACTTACTACTAACACTGTAAAGTCACATCTTAAGCAAATGTTATCTCTAGGGCGCAAGTATACACACTTGTTATACCTGCAGTACTCAATGTGTAAATGCTGCAGTTTTAGAGCTGGACACAACTTAAGATGTGTTCGACTCAACAAATGCATGTGAATATGGTTTTTTTTATGTGCGTCTTTTTCTATATACACTATACGGACAAAAGTATTTGGCCACACCTGTTAATTGTTGAATTGAAGTGTTTCAATCAGACCCATTGTCAGAGGTGTATAAAATCAAGCACCTAGCCATGCAGTCTCCATTTGCAAACATTTGTCATACAAAATGGATTGTTCTGAAGAGCTCGGTGACTTCAAGCGTGGTACTTTGATAGGATGCCACCTTTGCAATATGACGGTTTGTGAAATTTCATCAGTGCTGGGTATTACAACTATAAGTGATATTATTAGAAAGTGGAAGCGTTTAGGAACAGCAGCAACTCAGGCATGAAGTGGAAGCCCACTTAAAATCACAGAACGGGGTCAACAATTACTAAGGCCCTGGTGCGTAAAAGTCACCGATGCTCTGCTGATTTTATAGCTGAAGAGTTCTGAACTTCCCCTGGCATTAAGAATGAAAACTGTACAGAGGGAATTTAAGGGAGTGGGTTACCATGACAAAGCAACTGCATGCAAGCCTCACATGACCAAGACCAATGCCAAGCGTTGGATGGAGTGGTGTAAAGCACACCAACACTGGACTGTGGAGCAATGGAAAAGTCTTCTGTGGAGTGACGAATCACACTTCTCTATTTGGCAATCACATGTGAGAGTCTGGATTTGTCGGATGCTGGGAGAATGCTACCTGCCTGACTGCATTATGTCAACTGTGAAGTTTGGTGGATGAGGGATAATGGTATGGGGCTGATTTTCAGGATTTGGGCTAAGCTCCTTATCTCCAGTGAAGGACAATCTTAATGCTTCAGCATAGCAAGTCATTTTGGGGAAGGTCCTTTTCTATTTCATCATGACTGTGCCCCAGTGCACAAATCAAGGACTACAAAGACATGGTTTGATGAGCTCGGTGTGGAGGAACTTGACTGATCCACACAGAGCCCTGACCTCAACCCCATCAAACACTTTTGGGATAAACAGGAACGGAGATTGCGAGTCAGGCCTTCTTGTCCAACATCAGTGCCTGACCTCATAAATGCTCTACGGAATGAATGGGAACAGATTCCCACAGAAACACTCCAACATCTTGTGGAAAGCCTTTCAAGAGGAGTGGAAGCTACTGTCGCTGCAAAAGGGGGACCATCTCCATATTAAAGTATATGTATTTGAATGCAATGTCATTACATTCCCTGTTGGTGTAATGGTCAACCGTCCAAATACGTTTGTCTATATAGTAACATGATGAAAAAACCAGCGATGTAATAATGTTATATGCAAAAATAGTAGTATAAGTGAAAATGGAATGAAAAATAAATTAGCAATTTACAAAAGTTAATAAGCACACATGTAAATACACACCAAGCATCCAACAAAGTATATTTACTTAGATATATCCCTGTATTTGCAGAAGGGGTAGATTTAATGGGTGCAATGTATTTGTCACACGCCGGACTCCCGCTGTCTCCGCGGGAGCCGGCGCCTGTCCCCGCTGACTCTGGAGGTCTCCTCCACCAGGATTCTCCCCCTGTTTAACAAAAACTCACTTACCTGGTTCCACGCCGCTGCCACCGTCCAGCGCTGTCTGTTCCCCTCTTCCGTTCAGCGCTCAGTGTTCTGCGCATGCGCAGAACTGTCTAGTCCTTTTCTGTGCTCTCACTGCCCTCTATTGGCTGCCTAATAGGAACTGCACTATATCTAAACCCTATGACCAGAACTCAATGCTGGTTCTTTCAGTCAGTCCCTGACTCTAGTATTGGATACAGCTCCTGTGTTTTGCTCCTCTCCGAGGTTCCAAGCCGCTATTCCTCCGGGAACACCACCTCTGGTGGCTTCGCTACCGAAGCTCCGGCCAGCACCCCCCAAGTGGCAACTATATTCTACGTCTGCAAGCCAACTTCCGAGTATCTACGTTGCAGTATCTCCCTGCTATTTCCACTCCCAAGTGGCAACGTCGCTAAAACATTACCGGCATCATCTCGATCAAGTGGCAAGTTTATCCCTCATTGATTCTACGCTCTCTCTATTGTGGTTCACTGGGAACTTCCTTAGGGGACCGCGACCTGCAAGTGGAAGCCGCAAAAGCCCATATTCCCTTGCGGGAATCACTGGTGAACACCTTTCACTTGTTAGACTCCGCGCCCCTAGCGAGAGTAACGCCAATCCCGGCTGAACTACTAGGATCCGGTTTTAACCCTACTGGTACGTGACACTAAGAACCAGCCATGTCAGATCCTGATAGAGAACCTTCCGCCAAGGATATGCTTCAACACTTGGTTGGAAGAGTGGAGCGCCAAGATGCGGTTCAGATGCAACTTTTACAATGTCTGCAAACTCTGGCTACCCGTTTAGACGCACTACAGGTGGCTCCGCCTCAGCCGGCTATTCAACCACAACCACAAGTCGCTGAGGGTCCTCCTGCAGCTGCTTCCTCTCTGCGTTTGCCAACTCCCTCCAAATTTGATGGTGACCCTAACTCCTGCCGTGGTTTTTTAAACCAATGCTCCATCCAGTTTGAGTTATTACCTCAGAATTTTCCTACCTCCAGGTCTAAAGTGGCTTATATGGTCTCACTCCTATCCGGCCAAGCCCTAGCATGGGCCTCTCCTCTATGGGAGCGTAATGACGAACTCCTCAACGATGTTACAGCCTTCACCTCAGCATTCCGGAGGATTTTTGACGAACCAGGACGAGTAACATCTGCTGCTACAAGCATCCTAAGACTCCGTCAGAACTCACGGTCTGTGGCTCAATACGTTATTGAGTTTCAGACTCTATCCTCCGAACTCCAGTGGAATGATGAGGCGCTTGTCGCTGCCTTTTGGCAAGGGCTGTCAGAGAAAATCAAGGATGCCCTTTCAACTCAAGAATTACCTCCCACCTTAGACGCATTAATTTCTCTCTGCAACCGGGTAGATCTCCGGCTTCGGGAAAGATCGTCCGAGAAAGACTTTCCTAGACGTACTACCCTCCGGCTAGCTCCTCGCTTTCAGCCACCCACGTCTACGGATGAGCCTATGCAACTGGGGCGCTCCCGTTTAACTCTGGATGAAAGGGAGAGAAGGATGAAAAACAAATTATGTCTATATTGTTGAGATTCTGGTCACCTCCTGGTTTCTTGCACCCGGCGTTCGGGAAACGACAAACCCTAGCCTGCACTGGAGAGGTCAGTCTGGGGACTTTTACTTCCTCTCCAACTTCTTTTCCAGATCTAACCTGTTCTTTTCCTGTCACCTTGCATCTTTTTTCAGGGCCCAGGTCGTCCAAAGCCTTGTTGGATTCAGGAGCAGCTGAGAACTTTATATCACAATCGTTAGTAACACAACTTGCGCTACCCACTGTTGCGCTGAGGAGGCCCATGGCCACTACTGGCATCGATGGCTCCCGTCTCCCTCACGGCAGTATTCTTAGACGTACCAGACCTATCTCCATGCAAGTGGGGGCCCTCCACTGGGAAAAAATTTCCTTTCTCGTCCTGCCATTGACCATCAGCCCAATCATCCTTGGATTACCATGGCTCCATCTTCATTCACCCCATCTGGATTGGCCCTCATCACAAATCATCGCATGGGGCCCAGCATGCTCTCACCACTGCCTGACACCAGTCAAGCCTCTCGGCTTCACGCAAATTCCAGAACCCACTACGGTTATCCTACCGCACCAGTATTCTTCATTTGTGGATGTCTTCTCCAAAGTCTCTTCCGAGCGTCTACCACCCCACCGACCTTGGGACTGTCCCATCGATCTCCTTCCGGGGAAAACCCCTCCTCGAGGCCGAGTCTATCCGCTCTCACTACCCGAGACAGAGGCTACTACACGTTACATCGAGGAAAATCTGCAACGCGGCTTCATTAGACCTTCCTCATCACCTGCCGGAGCGGGGTTTTTCTTTGTGAAGAAGAAAGATGGAGCACTCCGTCCTTGCATCGACTACAGAGGCTTGAACACCATCACTATTAAAAACCGCTACCCTATTCCTTTGATCACCGAGCTATTCGATCGCATCAAGGGTGCGAGGATCTTCACTAAACTCGACCTCCGCGGTGCATACAACCTGATTCGGATACGCTCTGGGGATGAGTGGAAGACGGCTTTTAATACACGGGACGGGCATTACGAATACCTGGTAATGCCGTTCGGCCTATGCAACGCTCCTGCTGTTTTTCAAAGCTTTATTAACGAAATCTTCCGTGATTTACTATATTCCTACGTAGTGGTATATCTAGACGATATCCTAATATTCTCCAGAGACCTTTCCTCTCACCGCCTACATGTGGCTGAAGTTCTTTCCAGATTACGCATCAACCATTTATTCTGCAAATTGGAAAAGTGCATTTTCGAGGCCTCTAAATTGCCTTTCCTGGGCTATTTAGTGTCTGGATCAGGCCTACAAATGGATCCCGGGAAAGTTCGTGCTATAATCGACTGGCCCCAACCAACCACACTCAAAGCCATTCAACGTTTCCTGGGTTTCTCCAATTACTATAGACGGTTTATTGCTAGTTATTCCTCTATTGTGGCACCTCTGATAGCTCTTACCCGTAAAGGAGCAACACCACAGGTTTGGTCCCCAGAAGCATTGGAAGCGTTCCATTCTCTCAAAAGAGCCTTTTCCTCTGCACCTATCCTCCAGCAACCCGATATTTCTCTTCCTTTCTTTCTAGAAGTGGATGCATCCTCCGCCGGTGTGGGGGCAGTCCTTTCTCAAAAAAACTCCCAAGGCAGGTTCCATCCATGTGCATTCTTCTCCCGCAAATTTCTGCCAGCAGAGAGTAATTATGCCATCGGGGACAAAGAACTTCTGGCCATGAAATTGGCCCTAAACGAGTGGCGCTATCTTTTGGAGGGGGCTCGTCATCCAGTTACGATCTTCACGGATCATAAAAACTTACTCTATCTCCAGACAGCCCAATGCCTGAATCCACGTCAAGCCCGCTGGTCGCTTTTCTTTACCCGATTTGATCTGCGGGTCACTTTCAAACCCGGAATAAAAAATAAGAAGGCGGATGCATTATCTCGGGCTTTTCCAGGTAATCTGGGAACAGACACTTTGCCGGAACGTCCTATCTTGGACTCTAAATGTCTAAAATTATTTTCAACAACTCCAGCTCCTATTCCCCCTCAGGGGAAAACTTTTGTTCCTCCTCATTTACGGAAGAGTCTCCTACGCTGGTCCCATGCTTCACGATTCGCAGGCCATCTTGGCTCCCGTAAAACATCAGAATTACTCTCTCGACAGTACTGGTGGCCCAATTTCCACTCTGAAGTTAAAGATTTCGTGGCTGCCTGTCCTACCTGTGCTCAAAACAAAACCCCCCGCCAAGTCCCACAGGGGCTACTCCACCCTCTTCCACTACCTACCAAACCGTGGACTCATATTAGCATGGATTTTATCACTGACTTACCCCCAGCTAATAAATTCAATACCATCTGGGTCATTGTGGACCGCTTCTCTAAAATGGCACACTTCGTTCCACTCATCGGCCTTCCGTCCTCAGTATGCCTGGCTCAACACTTTGTAAAGGAGATTTTCCGACTGCATGGCTGTCCCCCGGAGATTGTCTCGGATCGTGGGGTGCAGTTTGTCTCAAAGTTCTGGAGGTCCCTTTGTCATCTTCTGGGCATCCGTCTGAAATTCTCCTCCGCGTATCATCCCCAGACCAACGGCCAGACGGAAAGAGTAAACCAAGATCTTGAAACGTTTCTCAGGATATTTTCCTCAGCCAATCAGAGGAATTGGATGGATTTATTGCCCTGGGCAGAATTTGTTCACAATAATTCCTTTCATGAATCCACATCATCCACTCCCTTCTCCGTGGTATTTGGGCACCATCCTCGCATGCCAGAATTTTCAGCCCTCCCTCCCACCCAAGTACCAGCAGTTAACACTCTTCGGCAGGACTTTCTATCCATCTGGTCTCGAGTTCGGAAGGCGCTTAAAAAATCCTCCACTCGCTACAAGTTAGCGGCAGATAAGAAATGCAGAGCTGTTCCTCTGTTGAAGATTGGCGACAAGGTATGGTTATCTACAAAGAATATTCGTCTTAAAGTACCCTGTATGAAACTGGCTCCTCGCTACATTGGTCCTTATAGGATCATTCAAGTAATCAGTCCGGTTTGTTTTAAGTTACGACTACCATCCACTCTGCGTATTGCTAATGCCTTTCATATTTCCCTATTGAGACCGCTCATCATTAATCGATTCACTGTGCCCGTTACATCTACTACTCCTCTTTCCCTCCAACAAACTGATGAATTCGAGATCAGCCATATTCTGGATTCCAAGAGTTCTAGGGGAACAATCAAGTATCTAGTTGACTGGAAAGGGTACGGCCCCGAAGAGCGCTCCTGGGTACGCGCTGCAGACATCTGTGCTCCTCTTCTGCTGAAAAAATTTCATTCCAGTTTTCCGAAAAAACCAGGTCCTAGGTGTTCAGTGCCCACTTTTAAAGGGGGAGGTACTGTCACACGCCGGACTCCCGCTGTCTCCGCGGGAGCCGGCGCCTGTCCCCGCTGACTCTGGAGGTCTCCTCCACCAGGATTCTCCCCCTGTTTAACAAAAACTCCCTTACCTGGTTCCACGCCGCTGCCACCGTCCAGCGCTGTCTGTTCCCCTCTTCCGTTCAGCGCTCAGTGTTCTGCGCATGCGCAGAACTGTCTAGTCCTTTTCTGTGCTCTCACTGCCCTCTATTGGCTGCCTAATAGGAACTGCACTATATCTAAACCCTATGACCAGAACTCAATGCTGGTTCTTTCAGTCAGTCCCTGACTCTAGTATTGGATACAGCTCCTGTGTTTTGCTCCTCTCCGAGGTTCCAAGCCGCTATTCCTCCGGGAACACCACCTCTGGTGGCTTCGCTACCGAAGCTCCGGCCAGCACCCCCCAAGTGGCAACTATATTCTACGTCTGCAAGCCAACTTCCGAGTATCTACGTTGCAGTATCTCCCTGCTATTTCCACTCCCAAGTGGCAACGTCGCTAAAACATTACCGGCATCATCTCGATCAAGTGGCAAGTTTATCCCTCATTGATTCTACGCTCTCTCTATTGTGGTTCACTGGGAACTTCCTTAGGGGACCGCGACCTACAAGTGGAAGCCGCAAAAGCCCATATTCCCTTGTGGGAATCACTGGTGAACACCTTTCACTTGTTAGACTCCGCGCCCCTAGCGAGAGTAACGCCAATCCCGGCTGAACTACTAGGATCCGGTTTTAACCCTACTGGTACGTGACAGTATTTACTGAAAGAAGCTAATGGATGAATGGTGACAAAGTGCATTTTGTACATCTTCCCCCTATTTCCTGTATAATGTCCATAATTTAAACATATATTTGCTTTACCATAGTACCAAAAGAAACCTTTACTGCCGCACTCCCCCCAAAAATGTTATTTGCTTATGTAGTAAAACTAACTCGCAGTTAAGCTGATGCAGCATAAAAATGCCAAAAATTGGGAATTTTGGTACAGATCACTGGCAGCAAAAGACACAGCGATACATCAATGTGTCCTACATAGGTCAAAAATTGGGAAAAGTTACTTGAAAAATTGGCTCTGTGGTATTCCTGTTGAAATTGTACATTATCAATGAGCTGCGTAATTTATTGAAGTAGTACAGAGCAGCTCTCCCATGGTATGATTAATCAAGCGTCAGCATACCCAAGCAGTTTAGGCCTGCTAGGGGCTTGCTTGGGCCAATAATGCACCAGGAAACCAGGCTGAAATATTTTTTAAAACTATTTAGTACCCCAACACTCTGGGCACGGATGTTGGATTCAGTCCCGTTTTGACCAGACTAGGGCTGGTAGCCATTGTGACAGGGGAACCCCACACTGATTGCCTCTTATAGTGTCACCCACTCAGCCTGTTGTATCCAAGGTCCGGTAGCTTGTTTTGCTGGGGGCACCCTGTTCATCCACCAGCAATTTCAGCTACCAGCCCAGGTTTTGAGCACTGGTACCTGGATAATGTTTGAAATGGGGGTATGCATTTTTTAAAAATGTATTTACTGTATTTCAACCTTTTTTCTAACTGCAAAAGTCCATACTGATTTTCATCATCACCAGATCGGACTGCTTCAGTAGCAGAGCAGCCGCAATAAATTTGCCTCCTGATAAACATATCTGCGGCTGTCTCTACCTCTAAGTTAAGCACAAGTATGTGAACAAGTATATACTGTACTTTGCCTACGTTAACCCATTCCTTCCCTCCCCTGAGTTAAGGAGGTGCAAATCAGGCCTTGTGTCCTACACTAAATGAGACCCACACAGTGCACAAGTCACTACATAAATAAGTACTTTATGTAAAAATGAACAGGGCCCCTTTAAGATTGCAGTGTATTTATGTGTGTGCTGCGCTCTCTTTAGAAACATCTCTGAACTGCTTGCGGAAAAGTAGGGAAGATTATATTTTATTGATGTTATAATTGCAAACTAGAGAAGTGGCCTTTATGGATTTAAATGCCTTATATCCCATGTGACAGATATTGATATAGAAATAAATGATCACGCCTTTTATGAGTTACTATGTTTCTTAAAATAAAACAAATTGTTAAGTCAACCAAGCGAAAGAATAATTCCAGTGATGACTTTCAACAAAAATAATATAGAAAAAATATGCCTTCTAGAACCAATGAACTCTTCATCTTTCATCTTATATTTATTTTTATTCTATTTTCCTGCCTCTTGTGAATGGTAACTGCTTCAACTGAAATTGCAAATTTATTTTCTTACTGTCCGCATAGGTAAGCTAGATCAGTAATTGCAGCCCACGCCTGCATGAATAAGTGAAATGTTGATAAATAAACATATGACAGAAAAATAACCTAAATGAAAGAGTTTGTAAATAACCCAGAAATTAGATTACCATTTAGCGGTTTGCAATAGTAAAAGAAAATTAGAGCTTAAATATAACCAGTTAATATTTAAAAACCTAACAAATGGTCTTTGGTACTAATAGAAAACAAAGTTCCATTTTTTGCACAGAAGTGATGGTACGGGTGAGGTTAGAGAATATTAAGGGGGCAATGCAAGTAGCCGTCGGCTCTAGAATGTTGATGCTTTCCTAAGATACATTCTACAGCCGTCGGCTCCTTGCATTGCCGCCTTAATAGCAGGAATGTCAGTGTTGGGCTTTAAAGTTACCTATATCTTTGTGCCGGGATATTCTTCTCTCGCAATTGTTGCCTGTCAGTTTTTCAAGCAGTCTGTCTTTGCAGTATGTTAGCAATGAGAGCCTTGGCAATTAGCATGTTGGGGTAATTCTTGTTGGTATTTTCTTATTCACTGTAAAGACTACCACCGGGTGGTACTATTAAACGGCATTAGCTAAGGCCACATAGAATCTTCCCAAGGCAAGATGTAAGAGCACCAATAATTAATTCAAATCTAAGTTAGTATGCCTCTTTAATCATGAACTACCATGCTTTTGGTGAATACAACACACTAGAGAACACTTACTCGGAAAACCACTGTTATATGTATAAACAAATCAATGAATATATAGAAATAAAAAACAAAACAATAATAGAAATAGTAACAATAATATATAAAAAATTACTGAAATTAATACATGTTTACTGGAAATCATGATATGTGTCTTAAAAGCTTAAAGTGTAATTGTTTTCTCTTATATTATTCGTAGAGTTATTTTTATGTGTAATGCTATCCAGATAGTAACGCAATTGAAAGATAAATTATCTGTGGTCAGGACGGTAAAAACGGAACCTCTTGATGGTCACCTGCTGTGCACAGAACTGCGATCAAGGTCCTGTGAAACATTTGGTTCAAGCCGGTAATTCATCTAAAACATTATTTTGATCTTGTTTGTTTGAAAACGCTTAAACTTAGCCTAATTGCAGTTTCCTTACAACATGTCAACGTTAGTGTTAATGCTGTAGGTTTTATGCTATTTTTATACTATTTGTATATAAGAACAGTATGTGTGTCTTGTCTCTTCATTTGGTCTATAATTTTCTTTGGCATTCTTATAGTTTGTGACACCGAATACAGACTGTAATGCATTTTTACAAAGAGGTTAAGTGTCTTTCAGAACTTTACTGCCATACAAAATTATGAGTAATAGGAGACAGGTGCAGAACAAAACCGTCTCTCTTGGCTTAACACCTTCGATCCGAAGACTCTATAGTCTGCACTGCTTATTCTTGTTCTCTGGACTCAGCAAAATCTATAAAAATGTTCACATCAGTCAGGCAGGCGTGTACTTTATCTGAAGCATCAGTCATTCTTCTCAATATGAAACAACTAAGGCGAGGAGAGAACACAGCCCAGCCACTAATGGGTATTTAGAGCCTATTAGAAGTCACTATTGTGGGTAAGGCATGTGATAAAATGCAAAGTAGCTTATTCCTTTGGAAATGTTTAATTAAAAAGCAAGACTGACAAATATATAGAAGTGAAAAACCCATAAGGACTCTGAGGCCGATGGTTAATTCATCACACACTTAAGTGCTGCCATTAATATTCAAAACTTTGTAGATTGTAATTGAATTTGTTTTATTGCATGACAGTTATATTTCTGAACTTTAAATACTGTTTTTTATAGACAGAAATTAAACATCCCCCTACCAGGAGAGTAAAAGGCAGTTTTGAAGATCTGTAGAAAATAAAATTTATAGGCAGAAAATGATGTTGCTGAAATACAGTGTTATTTATGCTACACTGTTGCCTGCTGTCATCTAAGCATAAGTGCTGCTCAAAAGAACAACAACTAGCTTGTGATATCTCGTTAAAGAAGCTGTTAAAGAAGCTGTCTGTTAGTGGCACTGCGGTAGGTGGGGAAAGAGAATATGTCATACTTGCCAACTCTCCCGGATTGTCCGGGAGACTCCCGCATTTTGCGAGAGTCTCCCGGACGAGTGTGGCAATCTCCCTGATAGGAAGTGGGAAAAATTCAGTTTAATGCCGCGATTCACCCGGAATCGCGGCGTTTAGCGATTCCGCCGCCACGCCCCCTGCACGCCCACGTCCCAGCCGGCATCTCCCGGAAAAAGAAAAAGAAATGTTGGCAAGTATGGAATATGTATTGTTGCCCGTGGCATAACAGGTGGATGAGGATGATTTTATGTGTACTAAAGGTTGGAGTTGGACAGTATAACTAAAGTGCCATGAATAATTCACGACAAAATGTGCAGTGACAAACTACCATAGTTATATCCTACTGATTGCGTAAGAACTGCTATGTAGAGTTTCAGGTGGTACAGATATAAGTTTCAGTGTGTAGATGAAAAGCCTACTGGTCCATGTTGAGCAGCACAGGCTGTAACAGAAGGTTATGGAGGATTTTTTAATTTCTTGCTTTCTTTTTTTTACCCTACCTAATCGATTTGCCCTAAACAGCACACTGATTAAAGATTTTCGAACCACCACACATCCCTGGCAGTATGGGTTTTCACCCTCCACTCCACAGGCCAATAATTCCACCAAATAAAACACTTTTTAGTTAATCTACCCCTTGATTTTCAATACCTCCCATAATGTCTCTTTCCTTTTGATTACTGTAACAGTAGTGTCATTTTTTAGCTACCGTTTTGTGAGCAGATTCCTTTCACTATCCCCTCACCTCCATTACATCGAATCCTCTTGCACAACTGTTTATCTTATCACTTCTGCAAAGGTGCAAAGTCTGTGTTAGTTTATATAGATATTCTAGTGCTAGTAGCTATCTACTAGAAATGTGGGGTTCTGTTTTGAAAATGTGCAAACATTACAAACCCTCAATGGTAGGCTCTTTAAAGAGCATCCTCATGAACTCCACACAATACAGAGATCATGCCCCCCCACCAGCCATTTTCTCAAACACCAGTGGCCAAATCATGACCCCCCGTAGCCATTTCATCACACCCCAGCAGCCAATTCATGAATGGAAATTTCATCACCCACTTCTCAAGTTATTTCATCACCTACACCCCCCAGCCAATTCATCATCCGCCCTAACTCCCTCCACATACCTTCCACTTGCCAATTTATAGCATTAGTGAAAAGGATGCATGCGTAAATGTGATTTAACCCCAAGTGGCCAATTCATGACTCTCTTCCCCCCAGCCTTTAGATCACTGTACCCCTTATCACATTGCGCCTTAATACACTGTGACCTTCATCACTCTGCCCCCCTGCAGCATACAGCATACTCTATACCACCTGCATCACATTCAGCCCCCCTTGCAGCACATTCTGCCCCCATTATTACACTATGCCCCTACATATACGCAACCCTTTACTCACCTGGCTTCCGTCTTCTTTTCGTCTGTCAGTAGTCAGTTCCTTTCATTCCACCGTTGGGATGTGATGATGACATCATGACCTAAAGCCAGTAAGGATGGGTGAGGAGAAGAGGGGAAGCTCCGGTTTCCTCCCACACTCCAAAAACATACTGGTAGGTTAATTGCCTGCTATTAAATTGCCCTTAGTCTCTCTGTCTGTGTGTGTATGTTAGGGGATTTAGACTGTAAGCCCCAATGGGACAGGGACTGATGTGAATGAGTTCTCTGTACAGCGCTGCAGAATTAGTGGTGGTATATAAATAACTAGATGATAATGATGATGATGAAGAAGAGTGGAGGAGGGGAAGGGAGCGTCAGCATGGTGTCGGCACAAGGGGCAGCTCAGGGGGCACAGAATCAGTCAAATAAAATAAAAAATTGTAAAAAAAATCTTAAATGCTGCCGGTGCTGCACCTCCAGGTCCCAGCGCCCTAGGCTGCAGCCTGACCAGCCTATTGGTTGATCAGGCCTTGGTGGCAACAGTGCTGAACTTTCTCAATTTATAGACATTTACCATGGACTGATAACCATGAAAGCTTTTAGATATACTTTTGTAACCCTGCAGCTTTATGCAAATCAACAATTCTTATTTTTAAGTCTTCTGAGATTCATTTGTTCAAGGCATGATTCACATCAGGCAATGCTTCTCCGGATGGCAATTTTCTATAACTTTACTAATATCCACGATCACCGAAATTATCACAGCTTGCTGCATCCACAGCCTAAATTTTTATCTAAGTCTGGAGCACTCATACTACACAGTAATCTGATGTGCATTTTATTATAGGACACTTATGAAAAATTCATACGGTAGGTCTATATTTCTTTCATACAATACTAGTGAGGATGGATACACAATTATTATTTTAATTATTATTATTATTATTATAGTCTATTTTTGCCTATTTCTTTGATATTCTTGCTATTCTTGCTCTTTCTATGTCAAAGATCCAGCTTGCAGTATATGGCATATATCCCAATGAAAGTGGGTAAAGAAAATTTACAAGATAAAACAAGCAAGAAGAACATAGAATAACTAATAGTAAAGCTTATATTAATGTAATAGCCATGAAAGGTGTAGCAAGGAGTGGATATCTATTTTTCTGCTTTGCCGTTATTATTATTATTATTATTATTATTACTATTATTATTATCCTTTATTTAGAAAGTACCAACATAAATTATTGTACACAGTGCTATATGTCCAGGGGATCATTACTTTAGGCCACTTTCTGTGGCATACCATACATTCATGCCTCTGTCATCATATTTCTTCATGGTCAAAGCCCCTACAGTATCTCATCTTTTAAAAAAAAAAAAATACGGAAATCATTCAGAGCCAATTCTACCTAGTGCAAATAGTACATGTTAATGTACAAAAAAAACCCAAAAACATTAATCACAACCCAAATGAGCAAAGTGTCATAGCTACACCTCTACCGCCCTGTATCAAACATATATACCTCTCCACAAGTCCAGCCCTGGGTGTAGCCATGGTTATTAAGCAATTTTTGGATCAGTATCAAATCTAACAATATAATTTTTTACAGGCAGCAGGTGAGAGAACACTGTGCTTTAAAATATTCTTATAAATTAAAATATGTTACCATATCCAGTTGGAATGTGAGATTACCACAGCTACTGGTGTACAGTTTGGACAATATACTACTGCTTGAATGCTCATGCATATTACTCCAAAATATTGGGTAGTAACAGATTAAAGGCTCATTCAGATGAACACTTTCTAAGATTTTTTCCCTTAAATCATGGACTGGTTACGACAAGATATGAAAACATAAAATACTAAAGACATCATTGTTCTCTGTTCCAAAACACAATTTTAGTACTAACAGCAGGGAATTGTGCATTCCCTGTACAGTACCCTCTCAGCCCTTAAACTGGTTGGATAAATGAATGGCGGTACAGATTAAAAATACAAGAAAGAAGAGAGATTGAGAGAGGTGAGATCGGGCTTGGAGAGGTACTTATCATTTTAAAAAGTTGCAATAAATTTGTCTAATCAACTCTTCATACTAAAAACCAATAACGAGGACCAAAGGTCATCAATTGCAAATGGAAAAAAGGCATTTCATCATGAGCATAGGAAATGGATTTTTACTGTAACAATGATGAAGATGTGAATTCCTCTCCACATGTGATGATTATGGAAAATTCACAGAACAGAAAAAATAAATAGAATTTAAAAGTTGATTGGATGCCTATCTTATAATAAATAGTTACTAGATAACATTATGGGTGTTATTGATACAGGGAATTTATCTGATATATATATTTGAGGTCAGGAAAGAATATTTATTTTTCCCATATGACAAAATTGACAGCTATCATACTAGGGTTTTTTTTGCCTTCATCAGGATTAATACAAAGGTTAAAGTCAATGTTCCTTTCAAATCTGACTATCATATATTGTTTTAATGAAAAATGTTATCTCTATTTTAACTTTAATTTTTGGATGACACCAGGAGAATGCAGAGGATATGATAGCTATGATGACCAGAAGTGAGGGTGGCTCAGCAATGCCAAGAGCAGAGCGGAGACCTCTTCTGAGTGTCGTATGCCCTGCACCATATATGCTCAGAAGAGGTCCATCACTCTGCTCTATTGAGAGAAGAGTGAGGGGCCTGGGAGGTAAGAATGACATTGCTACGCCTCTACCTAAATTATATTATTGGGTCTGGCCATGCAGTGATCCACCCCTGAATGACAAAACCCCTCTAGGGACTTGTGTATTACAGCCACTAATGATACATATTAAAGACCATATACAGCAAAATGTAGGCTCAATGTCCCCAATTCACATGTTTGGGGTCTATGGATACAATTTCAGATCTATTGGATAAATGTAAACATTTACAAAGAGATTGAGGGACCCTTCAACTGGAAGAGCAAACACAAGAAACAGCTACTTAAATTTGATAAATGTCATTTATACAATTAAAACATACGGAAAAAGGAATATTGGTTTACTCTACAAGAAAAATCTAAATACTGAAGTAGTGAATGGAAAAAAACCATAACCCTAATATTTTACAACAAATGTGCAGGCATCAAGATACAATTAGCATATTATAGATGTAATTAGCAGCTTACATTAAAACACGTACCGAACCATTAGCTGACCTTGTAGTATAAATTAATTTTACAGTAGATATTTTTTCACCTTCCTAACTTGCTACATGCCCCACTTAAAAATAAATAGCCATCAGGGCAAAGCATTTCCTTTGCAATATTATATTATTGCAGTACATATAGCCTAGCACAGCTAAGAGACATGATTATGACTGATCTCAGTTTGTAATAATTTACCAGTAAGCTGAAAATAAATAGTTTAAACTCTAAACTAATATAAACTTCGCCCTGAAGGGTTGCATTGACTTTCTACTGTATTACCAAATCTGCTGAAAATGGATTTTCTCTATGTTAGGGATACATGTGCGACTTTTATCCCTGATCACTTGCACACAACTAAAGATTAAAATCACATGTTATCATCTTAATAAAAATATGACTCCTTATAATAAAGTTTTTAGAATTTCATTTTTAAATAGATTCATAGTGAACAATCATTTGCATTAATTTTATTTCCTGATTAATATTACATTTTCATGATTTGCCATGTCCACAATCTGTCAAATACATAAAACCTTTCTAATATTAAGGACAAGCAACTGCATCCACTCAGCTACTATACATTCAGAGCTTATTTAATACATACCCTATTAATAAAAAAACCAATGGTCTCACTTCAAGAAGTGAACCAGTATATTCTATGTTTCAGCTGCGTAGGCCATTAATGGCATTTTTTTTTTTGTGGGTTATTGACCTCGCGATAGGATACTGTTCAAACATTTGTAATATCTTTTTCATTCAAAATACTTTTGATTTTTTTTCTCATGAATTATATTTACCATATGCCTTTCCTACACTACCCTTTGAAACCAACAAGCAATAATAAAATAACTGCTTTGTAAAATGAATGTAAAATCTCCTACTATCCTACTGGGCATTCATTAAAAGCTAAATGTATAGATGGAAATATCTCCACAATTCAGAACGCTGTGATGTTTAACTTACTATGAAATACTGTATATGACCATGCAGTAGATTAATAAATGCATTATTAGCTTGTCTGAAACCTGGTATTTTAAAAATGGATACAATGGGCCTGTTTCATTAAGGAAAGTACAGCAAAAAAAATAAAAAAATAGTACCTTTGAACTTTGGCAAAACCATGTTATATTAGAGGGGAGGTAAATTTAAAGTGTGAGGACAGATTTATAATTTGGGTAGGGCATGTCCTAGATCAACTTTTAATGTCAGTTTAAAAATAAAGCTATCAAGTATTTGTATCCTACATGAAAACACAGCCAGTATTTAAATTATGTGCAAAATAATAAACTCATTTGCACCCCTTGCATTGCAACATGGTTTTGCCAAGGTTCAAAGTTACTAATTTCTTTGCTTTACTTTCCTTAATGAATCAGGCCCAATGTCTTTTGCCACAATAAATTGTATTATTAGCTAATATTAGTAGAGGACATATGAGGGTGATTGATCCAGGGAATTTATCTGATTGTAATTTTAGGGACCATTCATTTTTTCCCACTGTGAGGCTAAACTGTGAACTTTCACTGGAATGGCACCATAAAGGTGTGCCAGAATATCTGCAATATTGGGGTACTGTAGCACCAGGCAATGTGTGGTAGTGTCCAGTGGCACAACTCTAAGAATTGACTTTGCCTCTAAGGGTCTTGTTTTGCCTTTCTTTGAACCTGCGTTCATGTATTCTTTTAACCTAATTGAATAACTGTAAGTCTGAGTCAAGATGATTGTTCTTGTAATCTGTACTGTACTTTTGTGCGTAAAAAGAGCATATTTCAGCTTGAAAGTATGTAAGCTGTAGAGACCTTGAAACTGAAATCTTTTCATTATAATAAACAATAAAACATATATTTGTCATGCCATCTACTTACTGCAAAATACACATTATCTAGAACAATTGTTTTATTTTTTTATTTTTTTTATTATTCTCTGAAATGAGTCACTCTTGTCACCATGTTCTTCTTTGGGAAAAGGATATAGAGCAATCTGTCAGAACAAATTGATCTCCTATTCACTCAATGTTTTAAAGGTCATAGCATTATTATACATCAGTCATAAATGGCATGGAAGATTGCTAGAAGGAGAGTAGAGAAAAGAGATAATCAAGAACCAGTTTTATTCTCCCGGGTCTTCCATTCTACTGATGATAGCACTGATGAAGACACTGCAGAGGGGATAGCACAGTGCATTTTAGTGCATTTTAAAATATCAAATTGGATAGTGCTGGCAGTGATTAAAAATGTTATTTTATTCCTACTATTATTATTGTTATTTATAGATTTATTTTTATCATTAGAATTATATATAATGACTAGTAGCAAATATTGCAATATTTAGTAATTCAGAAGTATTATTCATAGCTTTAAGAACTATTATTGAAACTGTAATCAGCAGATTTATGACATTACATGGAAATCAAAACATTGTTGATTTTCCAATATCACTGACTTCAAAGTGTTCAAAATGCTGTGTTCCACATTAATTAATAAGAGAAGTCTATATCTTAATTGTTTTTGTTTTAAATTCCAATTAGTTAATAAGCACAGAGGAAACCGGGAGCAGATCATTTTGTAAAGATTACTGTTGGACGGTCAGATTGCAGCAATAATTTATTCTTATTTTTAGTAGAGATTTAGTAGTAGCTATATTGAATCATGCTAACTTCATACACCGGTCTTAAACACATTTTTATCCATTGTCCCCAATGACTAACTTATAAGATCAATAATGCACAAAATGAAAGTCACTCATTATTGAAATCAATCATATTTTTTCCCTTTGAATAAGTAATAAAAAGGAATAAAGAAGGAAAAACAAACTCAGAATCAATACACGAGTAAATAAATAAAATAATTGTATTGGTTTAGATCATTTAAGTGCTTTTTCTTATGTAGAAAAATATAATTTATTAATATTCCAAATATTTTATACATTTTTCAAATGTCTATAGTATATGTATTAATTAAAAACATTTTCCTTTACGTAAACTTTAAATAAATTTCCCATATAATAAAATGAAAAATTAAAAAGCCACTCATACACATAAGGTATAATTCTGTCATTTATTTTTGAAATGTTAAATATCTTTGAAGTCTTATTTAATCATTCAATAAAGGCATAAGGATAAATTGACTTTGTATCGTGTTCTTAAGTAAAACATTGTCTAATATATTTTTGCTTTCTCTCACACTTGTTTCAATTATCTTTTTCCATAAAAAACTGAGTCAAAACTCAGGTGTGTGTTGGTCAGCATTGCTGCCTCACAGAACTGGTGCTGTGAGTTTGATTCCAACTAGGCCAATCCATTGTCTCTGCGGAGTTTGTATGTTCTCTCTGTATTTACATCGCCTACCTATGGGTGCTCCGGTTTCCTCCTACACTCCAACACATTCTAGTAGTTTGATTGGCTTATGATAAAATTAATGCTAGTGTGTGTGTTTGTTTATGTGGAAGAGAATGTAGATTGTAAGCACCACCAAGCAGGGACTGATGGGAATGATTAAATATTCACCGTTGAATGCTGCATAATATGTAGACAGTATATAAATAAAAACATACAAATTAAAACTGGCAGTTGCCTAGGGCGCCGGGACCTGCAGGGTGCCGCTGACTAGATTTTCTAATCTAGTCAGCGACTCAGGAGAGGGTTTGCCTAGGGCGCCGTGAACCCTAGCAGCGGCGCTGACAATATGGGCAATAAATCCACTTCATACAATTCAATATTGAACACCAAAGTTCTTCTATATATTGTTCTATATCTTCAAAACTTCCGGATCAGGCAACAAGCCCCATATTGTTATTGACGGACTCTATGCCACAAGCTATAGCGCCTGAGCAGCCACCAGTTTTATTTTGTATATCTATATTGTGTGGGTAAGTTGGAGCTCATTTGGTGTGAAAGGGCAGTTGTATTACTTATTAGAGCTTTCTAGGAAGTGTGTCACGACTAGTATAGCGTACCTGCTATCGTTGGCACTACTCGGAGGAAGGCGCGGAGTCTAACGTGCCCCTGGTGTTCACCAGGGACCCCCGCAAGGAGGTATGGACTTGGCTGCAGGAAACACGCAGGTCGCGGTCCTTCCACGAGTCAGATAGCGAAGCACGAGAGGGATATCAGACAGGCGGGTTCAGCAATGATGCGGGTAATGCAGGTACACAAGGAGGATTCAAACGGGGTGTGAGTCAAGCCGGGTCGATAACGTTCTGACAGCGAGGTACAAAGGGAGATCCAAAGGGGTAGTCAAGGCAATCCGGGTCACAATGGTCACAGGCAAACGGCAATAAACTGGAGGAAGGCAAGGGTCAGGAAACAGATAGACACAGGAACACTGGAACGCTGGAGGACAGGAAAGGACCTGAAACTCTGGCACAGGAGGTGAGGTCAGAGGCACTTAAATAGGGCTGCTAACCAATGCCCTCAGCACTAGTGGTGCTGTAATAGCTGTAGCGCCGTAGCGCTAGTCATAGGGCAGCGCCGTAGCGCTCTCTATCTGCAGCGTCCCGTTGCCTAGCAACGGAGACGCTTCTGGGTCTGGGCTGGCCGGCCGGGAGGAAGGGGAAATGACGCGTCTGGTTGCTAGGCAACCAGACGTTCTTGTATGGATGGGCGGGCGGCCGCCGAGCGGCGCCTGACAGTATGCCCTCTTCCTTCTCCCCTTGTTTGGAGGAATCTCTTAAGTAATTGAGGAGCGTGAAGGTCCGGTTTATCCACCCAAGATCTTTCTTCCGGGCCAAATCCCTTCCAGTGCACAAGGAACTGTTGTTGCCCGTAGCGAATGCGGACATCCAGGATCCGGCTGATCTCAAACTCTGTTCCAGAGGAGGTTTGAACCGGAGGAGGTCGAGATGGAGGTACAAAGAACCTGTTAAGCACCAATGGCCGGAGTAGGGACACGTGAAAAGTATTATGACATCGTAAAGAAGCCGGTAGCTTTAGTTTAACACACACTGGATTAATAACTTGTGAGATGATGTAAGGACCAATAAAACGTGGAGCCATTTTCATAGATGGTACTTTGAGTTTTAAGTCTTTAGTGGAAAGCCATACTTGATCCCCTACCTTCAATAGGGGAGTAGCCCTACGGTGGCGATCTGCAAAGATCTTATGGTGCTGTGATGCCTTTTGTAGAGCTGCTTTGGTTGTGGCCCAAATGATAGAGAATTCTCGATAAAGTGAGTCCACCGCTGGAACAGAGGAGGAAGAATTGGGAAATGGATCTGGGATAATAGGATGCATCCCGGTCACAATAAAGAATGGAGAAAACCCGGTAGATTCATGGACATGGTGATTGTGTGAGAATTCTGCCCAGGGAAGGAATTGCGACCATCTGCTTTGATTATCAGCGGTAAAGCAACGGAGAAAAGTCTCTAAATCCTGGTTGATCCGCTCGGTCTGACCATTGGTCTGGGGGTGATATCCCGATGAGAATTTTAACTCCGTACCCAGTTTTTTACAGAAAGCCCTCCAGAACCGGGAGATGAATTGCACTCCCCTGTCAGAGATAATTTCCTTAGGGCAGCCATGAAGTCTGAAGATCTCCTTGATAAATGTGTCGGCTAAGTGACTGGCTGAAGGTAGACCTGAAAGAGGAATAAAATGCACCATTTTAGAAAATCGGTCAATGACAACCCAGATAGTATTGAATCCAGAACTGCAGGGAAGGTCAGTAATAAAATCCATGGCTATACTCTCCCAGGGAGCATCCGGTGTATGTAGGGGCTGGAGCAACCCAGCAGGGACCTTCCTGGAAGTTTTGTGTTGGGCACAATTGGTACATGCTGCAATAAAGTCCCGTATATCAGCGCGTATGGTAGGCCACCAGAACCGACGGCAGAGAAGGAATGTGGTCTTCTTTATGCCCGCGTGACCCGCGATACGGGACGAATGGGCCCAACGCAACACCTTGAGTCGTAATTGTGGTTCCACAAATGATCGTCCTGTGGGCGGAACATCCTTCACCGTATTGGTAATAGCAATGATGTTCGAAGGGTCAATAATGCAATGAGGAATTGATGGGTTCAGGCGGTCTGTATCATCAAAAGAACGAGATAGAGCGTCTGCCCGCCCATTCTTAGCACCTGGACAGAAGGTAAGAATCATGTTGAAGCGAGCAAAGAATGATGCCCAGCGGGCCTGCCGAGGATTCAGACAGCGAGCTTCCCGAATGAATGTCAAATTTCGGTGGTCTGTAAAGATGGTAACTGGATATAGGGCTCCCTCTAATAGGTGCCGCCATTCCTCCAAGGCTGCTTTAATAGCGAGAAGCTCCTTGTCTCCGATTCCGTAATTAATCTCGTTGGGAAGAAATCGTCTGGAGAAGAACCCGCATGGAGAGTGGGTACCTGAAGGTGTCTTTTGGAATAACACGGCTCCAATGCCTATTGAAGAGGCGTCCACCTCCACAAAGAAAGGTCGCTGTTGATCCGGCTGAGAGAGCACAGAGGCAGAGGAAAAGGCTTTCTTCAGAATAGTGAAGGCAGAAACAGCTTCTGGAGACCATATCTTAGGATTGGCAGATCTCCTAGTTAATGCTGTAATTGGAGCAATGATGGACGAGAAATCTTGGATGAACTGTCGATAATAATTGGCGAATCCAATGAATCTTTGGATACTTTTAAGACTCTGCGGTTGAGGCCAATTCAAGATGGATGACACCTTGGTGGGATCCATCTGTAACCCGGAGCCGGACACAATGAACCCAAGGAAGGACACTTGGAGAACTTCAAAAACACATTTTTCCAATTTGCAATAAAGATGATATTTGCGCAGTCTTCGTAAGACCTCCCTCACTTGTTCTTGATGAGAACTCAAGTCTTTAGAAAACACTAGGATGTCGTCTAGATAAACGACTACGGAGGTGTACAATAGATCTTGAAAGATGTCGTTAACGAAATTCTGGAAGATGGCGGGGGCATTGCAAAGACCGAAGGGCATTACCAGGTATTCAAAATGCCCATCCCTCGTATTGAAGGCGGTCTTCCACTCGTCACCCTTCTTTATACGAATGAGGTTGTAGGCCCCTCGTAGGTCTAATTTAGTAAACACTTGAGCCCCGCTGATTCTGTCAAATAGGTCAGAGATAAGAGGTAACGGGTACCGATTCTTGATGGTAATACGATTCAAGGGTCTATAGTCAATGCATGGGCGCAGGGACCCGTCTTTTTTTTTGACAAAGAAGAATCCAGCCCCAGCAGGAGAGGTAGACTTGCGAATAAAACCACGTTCCAGATTCTCCTTGATATATTGGGACATTGCCAGGGTCTCTGGGCGAGAAAGGGGATACGTTCGCCCCTTGGGTATAGGTTGATCGGGAAGCAAAGTGATGGAGCAATCCCAGGGCCGATGGGGAGGTAATAACTCGGCCTCCGTTTTACTGAATACATCTTGGAAGTCGGTGTATGCAGCTGGAAGGCTAACTTCCGTAACCGTGGACTGGGCAACAACTTGGGAATCAGGAGGCAGAACACTAGGTAGACATCTATGATGACATTCTGTACCCCAACGAGTAACCTGAGCTCGGTCCCAATCCATCTGCGGAGAGTGTCTTCGTAGCCATGGAAGCCCCAAGATAATGGGATTGATGGATTTTGGCAACACCAACAACTGAATCATCTCGCTATGGAGGGCTCCAACCATTAACCGAATAGGTGACGTGATGTAGGAGATGGAGCCACTGCTGACACGGTTCCCATCTACTGCTGTTAACGATAATGGTTGAGGCAAGGGGAGAGTTGGAATTTGAAGCCCAGCAATGAGAGTGGCAGAAATGAAGTTCCCGGAGGAGCCAGAATCCACAAAGGCCGTGGTGGAGAAGGGACCTCTAGGGGTGCTCAGGGTGACTGCCATAAGAAGCTCAGGGGTGTTTTTTGAGTAGGGAGCAACTGTGGATACTCCTAAACCGGCCTCCCTGCTACCGTTTAGGAGGACGGGTTTCCCGGTTTCTTAGGACAGACCTTGAGAACATGTCCGGAATCGCCACAGTAAAGGCAGAGACGCTGCCTGAAGCGCCTCTCTCTTTCTTCTGGGGATAAACGGGACCGTCCTACTTGCATGGGTTCATCCATAGGCAAAACTGGGTTTTGAAATTGAGGAGCCAGACGAGGAACCACTCGCTTAGAGACAGGACGTTCCTGGGTGCGTTCTTGATAACGTAGGTCTACTTTAATGCATAGCGCAATTAGGGTATCAAGATCAGAGGGGAGATCCCGAGAAATTAGTTCGTCCTTAATACGGTCGATTAGACCTTGCCAAAAAGTTGCGACCAGCGCCTCGTTGTTCCATTTCAGCTCTGACGCTAAGGTCCGGAACTGGATGGCATATTGCCCAACAGATAAGTTGCCTTGACGCAGGTTCAGCAAGCTGGTGGCCGCAGAGGCTACTCTCCCAGGGTCATCGAAGACTCTCCTGAAAGCTTCAATAAAGGAGCCGGTGTTATTAAGAAGAGGGTCTCCATTTTCCCACAAAGGCGAAGCCCAGGCTAGTGCTTGACCACTCAGGAGAAAGATCATAAACGCCACCTTCGTTCGCTCTGAAGGAAATGCTCCTGCATTGCACTCAAACTGGATGGAGCACTGGTTCAAGAAACCCCTGCATTTCTTGGGATCTCCATCGTATTTTTCAGGTGTGGGGATACGCATGCCAGAAGTTGCAGTGGATACCGTAACCACACTGGCGGACGCCCCTGGGGCGGTGGTAATGGCAGGAGCAGCAGGCAGGGAGCCTTGTAAGGCATCGAAGCGTGTAGCGATACCTTGAACACATTGTAGGAGATGTGCTTGGGCTGCTTCTTGCTGTTCTACTCGCTGAGCCAAATGAATGAGAAGGTCCCGGGCTGAGGGTTCCCCCGTTCCTTCGGTAGTCATCGCCAGAGTTTACTGTCACGACTAGTATAGCGTACCTGCTATCGTTGGCACTACTCGGAGGAAGGCTCGGAGTCTAACGTGCCCCTGGTGTTCACCAGGGACCCCCGCAAGGAGGTATGGACTTGGCTGCAGGAAACACGCAGGTCGCGGTCCTTCCACGAGTCAGATAGCGAAGCACGAGAGGGATATCAGACAGGCGGGTTCAGCAATGATGCGGGTAATGCAGGTACACAAGGAGGATTCAAACGGGGTGTGAGTCAAGCCGGGTCGATAACGTTCTGACAGCGAGGTACAAAGGGAGATCCAAAGGGGTAGTCAAGGCAATCCGGGTCACAATGGTCACAGGCAAACGGCAATAAACTGGAGGAAGGCAAGGGTCAGGAAACAGATAGACACAGGAACACTGGAACGCTGGAGGACAGGAAAGGACCTGAAACTCTGGCACAGGAGTTGAGGTCAGAGGCACTTAAATAGGGCTGCTAACCAATGCCCTCAGCACTAGTGGTGCTGTAATAGCTGTAGCGCCGTAGCGCTAGTCATAGGGCAGCGCCGTAGCGCTCTCTATCTGCAGCGTCCCATTGCCTAGCAACGGAGACGCTTCTGGGTCTGGGCTGGCCGGCCGGGAGGAAGGGGAAATGACGCGTCTGGTTGCTAGGCAACCAGACGTTCTTGTATGGATGGGCGGGCGGCCGCCGAGCGGCGCCTGACAAAGTGTTAAGTTTCCAAGTATATAAATTAATGTTAATACTAGTAAAATAAAAATAAAAACATAAGTAGATGATAAAAACATGTATATGATAATAATGGCAAAAGCATTTTTGCCATTTTGTGAAACTATTCCATCCTGCTATATATGTAAGACATAACAAGATCATTAAACATAATTAAGTTACAGTTGTAAATCAGTCAACAGCATGAAAGCCAATACCAGCTGCTGGTTTAGTTAACAAATAATAATACATCAATGCAAGATAAACACATCAATATGACAACCAAAGATGACATATTATTTATCAGCCGTGTTGCAGATACCTACTGAGAGCATAATTCAATAATCACAGTGCTTATATTCTCACATTTCATCAAATTGCTGTTGTTGTGTAGGCATTTTATTATTAATATAAGCATAGTTTTCCGTATTTCATTTCCTTTTTCCCAGTTGTTGCCGATTATGAATCAAAATGGCAGGAATATAACATAAAAGTAAAGTAAAGTGATATAGACTATTTATTGTAACGTTATACATGACTTATTATCTAAAGTTTAACATGGATGTAAACATAAAGGAAAGAATTACTGGTTGATACAAAGGTGATTTTTAGTAGGTAACCATCTAAGCACATTGCATGCTGTCCAAACATAATGGCAGCACGGTGGCTTAGTGGCTAGCACTTCTGCCTCACAGCACTAGGGTCATGAGTTCGATTCCCAACCATGGCCTTATCTGTGAGAAGTTTGTATGTTCTCTCAGTGTTTACGTGGGTTTCCTCCCACATTCCAAAAACATACTTGTAGGTTAATTGGCTGCTATCAAATTGACCCTAGTGTCTCGCTCTCTGACTGTGTATATTAGGGGATTTAGACTGTAAGCTCCAATGGGACAGGGACTGATGAGAGTGAGTTCTCTGTACAGCGCTGCGGAATTAGTGGTGCTATATAAATAAATGATGATAATGACTCTGCACTACCCAACATAGCCTGGAAATGGTCATATTGTAACTGGCATATAATTAAACATTAGCTTATATGGTATGCAGAATAAGAATTGATGATGAGAATTGCAGATAATAGAACTAGAGACGTAACACTAGACATCTATAATATAAATATAAATGTCTAGTGGCGTGTGTTAGTCTGTCTGTGTGTGTGTGGAAAAAATAAAACCAAGCTGCAGCGCCACCTGCTGGGCGGAGTTATACACTGACCTACTAAATTCTTAGTGTGTGTGGAAAAAACAACTCAGAAAGGGCTGAAATTTGGTATACTAAGATGTTTTTAATTTGTTAATTGTTAAAAGTGTTTATAAAGATTTAAAAAATATATATACATATTTCTTGAAGGAGAAGTGACAGTTGGGAGTGGTTGGTGGTTGCCGTCGGTGACAGTGGGGAGTGGTTGGTGGTTGCCGGGGGTGACAGAGCGAGAGGAGTGTGATACTCAGGACCGCTGAGAGAGATCCCTGTGTCTGGATAGACATCTGGATAGATGTGGCGATGAAAATGAAGGATGAGGTGATGGAGAAGAATGATGAGGTGGTGACATGTGGACAAAACCACGTTAAAAAAGGGCGCTTGCATCGGGAAGTAACGCTCTTCCCCTGAGGAGGCCTGGGCCTTAAGTAGCTTGATTTGACTAGAATGCATGAGTATCATGCTTGGGTTAATTTGTCTGTTATAATTATACAGACACATTACTAGTTACAGTAGTTAGGATGAAAAAAAGGCAAAAGTTCATTAAGTACAACTTTTTCAAAATTTTAATTGTGCAGAGAGAGACAAAACAAAATCTCCAGAGAAACCAATAATAGGATACAATAGGATGAATCCCCTCAAGCATTGAACCCTATATTTTCATCAACTAATTATAGTTACAGATGTCACTTCTAGTAAGATAGATGGTCAGTTTGGAAAAATATAGACATTGCAAGTGCCAAATATTCCTGTAGAGAAATTCTACATTATTGATTAATCTGCTATTTGTGTGCATAGTATATTCACACAAGAGCATTAGACATGATGACTGAGACATGGTCCATTTATCCCAGTAATACTCACTAGGGTTTATTTAATATGTGACTAGTCACAAGTTTACTTTTATTTTCAATGCTGCACTGGAAAAAATAAATTTAGGTCATCCTTGGTTGCTATGGGTTACAGCACATTTGTGCACATTACACCATGTTAATAAATACAACTCAATTTTACACACTTTCACTTAACATAATGATCAATGATGGTTTTTTTTATTTATTTTTAAACTCTGTTCTTCAGTTTGTACAACACTATAAACAGACATTGGTGAAGGTCTAAGTGCACTCAGCCTTAATGCGAGATGTTTTTCCTATTTAATAAAAAAGATAATGAGAAAAATATGTATTTTAATGTTATGGATCTAAAGTGCTCTTTAAGGTCATTAGCCAGTGCATTCTCTGGCATTTTGGTTCATACAAACAAACATCTGTCACAAAGGTTAGTTGTATATTTCCCGTGAAGTTTTTATGACATTGCATTCGGTATTACTGAATTATTCTTTCTCTGTCTGGCTCTCAGAAGAAAGATATATTAAGGCAAAATAAACAAAATCTCTTCCTTGCCTGTCTTGTACAGAAAAATATGAATATACTTTTATTTCTAGTGTGATACAAGACATAATGCATAACAATGCAAAACTAGCATGCATACATTATTAATCTGCCCTTTAATAAAATCAAGATCATCTATACCACAGTGCCCCCAGTGTCAGAGCATGTTTTTACATGCTGTGACATAATTTGGAATGTCAAGAAATCCTAGCTGATGAAATTGCATGTTTACACATTGTGAAGATACGTGGTTCCCAAATCACTCAGACACGGTATTAGAGGAAAATAGAAGGAGGATTTATTCTGCAGAACAGGATTGAATATAGCATGGCCCCCTAACGATAGTAGATCCAACAAGTGCGGAAATCAGTTCAAATAAATCCAGTGACATATGTTCCACAGCGCATCTCTGGCAGAGCAACACCTCTTGGCCAAAAGTTAGTCACACATGTGTCCAGCTCCCAGGGTAGCCTCTTTTATCACCTCCTAATCCAACCTTGGGAACTGCCTGCCCAGGGGAGTTGCAAAAGGTCTCGATTGGTCGGCTGCTTACAATATCCAGCCCCCCTTCCCTACCTCCCCAAGGGTCTTCCCTCAGGTGACCCCTGCTGGGTCCGGCTCCTGGCTGGCTGTAGAGCTCACTAGTGGACAATAGGGAGCAAACAGAAATAACAATGGTAGCTTAATTCACTCAACTCCTGTGAAGGTGGAATTTAACCCCTGAAGAACTTTTCCAAGGAGATGTTATAGTTTCATCACTGATACTTCCTGATAACAACATGGCTAAAAAGTGCAGTTCAGGTATGGATTAGATTAAGGGGTTGTAACACCATACATCATGCCCGTTGCTTTACACGCATGCTATATCAGCAAACCATTTACAAAAATATTTTATTATTGTCCAAAGTATACACCATACAACCAAGAAGCAAATTAAATACTTGGGGGCAGATTCAATTCGGCCACATTAGGCTAGGATTAACGCGGTGTTAGTACTATTACCTTTAATGCAGTAATTTTAATCCGGATATTTACTCGAGGCCCAGAGAGGTGCAAACAAAAATCAGCGTTAGAATTACCCTACTTACAGTAATAGTGTGCAGGCCGTGTTATTTTTACAATAACGCGGCCGAATTGAATTGGCCCCTTGATGTCCCTGGAAATGTTAGACGTTGCATATTAAAAATTGGGATGTAATTCGTGAATTGTGTTAGGTTTGTGAACATTCTTCAATCTTTTTTTCTTGTATGATGCCAATAGAAAAGATATTTAATAAAAAAAACGCTATCAAATTTGCTTGGGTAAAATGATGCATTATTCCTATCACAGACAGCATTAAAATGCAAAAATTTGTGGGGCATCCTGATGGCAATTTTGGCACAGTTCCCTGGCAGCAAAAGATCTAAATCAGATTATAGACTATAATAGTTTATATAATATTGTCACAGGAAAAAACATAAAACTAAATTATGTAGAGACAGTCCACCAGCATGTGCACAATCATTATCCCAGGTTATTTCCGGCAATAGTTTATGTAATATTGCCAATGGAAAAAACATGAAAATATTATGTTCTGTAGAATAAACAGCCACAATAAATTATGTAAATCTCTAATGACTGAAATGCCAGCAACCAGTTAATGTATTGTACATTACATGTAGCACACCTATTATTCCTTAATGACTACTGTGAAGTAGACTGTTTAGGTATGACATATGCAAAGACATTTTATAATTGGTCTTGATTTTAACAAAGTTTGCAGAATAGAAAAATGGCAACAGCAAAACAATCATCATCATCTATTTATTTATAAAGCGCCACTAATTCTGCAGCGCTGTACAGAGAACTCATTCACATCAGTCCCTGCCCCAATGGAGCTTACAATCTAAATCCCCTAACATATACACACACAGACCAAGATCAATTTAATAGCAGCCAATTTACTTACCAGTATGCTTTTGGAGTGTGGGAGGAAACCCACGCAAATATGGGGAGAATATACAAACCACACTGTTCAGGAATTAGACTCATGACCCCAGTGCTGTGAGGCAGAAGTGCTAACCACTGAGCCACCGTGCTGCCCATGGATAATTTTTAAATTATCAATATCAGATTAGGCAAGCATAGTTGCATAATAATAAAAAAAAAAATTCACAACAGTATTATTCAATATAAATGTGTTAAAAATGTAATTGACCTTTCAGTTGCTTGAAAATATACTAGAAGTTCCAATATAGGATCCAGTGATCATCAAGCAGTATAGTTTAGTATAAATACAGAGACCGACTCATACCACACAAAAACAAAGGTGTTAGATTTTAGAAAGGCTGACTTTGTAGAGATGGGAAAATGTGTAAGTGACTCTTTGGCACAGTGGAAGATCTTGAAAGGAGTGCAGGAGAGGTGGAAAAAATTAACAAGTGCAATACTTAAAGCAACTGAACTTTGTATCAAAAGGGTTAAGAAAAGTACAAGGAAAAGGAATCCAGTATGGTTTGTAAAAGAAGTAGCAAGTATTGTGAGCAAAGAGCAAAGTAGATGGCCTTTAGGAAATATAAGCAGACTCAGAATAATGAAGACAAAGAGGTGTATCTTGTCAGACAGATGGAGGCTAAGAAGGCAATCGGATGTGCAAAGGCACAAGCTGAAGAGAAAATGGCCCAGTCAGTAGGTAAAGGAGACAAAACTTTTTTTTAGGTATAAGAGTGAAAGGAGAAAAACAAGAGGAGGAATAATAAGACTAAAGACAGAGAGTGACAGTCTTGTTAAGGGAAACAAGGAAATAGCAGATCATCTTACTAATTACTTTTGCTCAGTGTTCACTACAGAAAGAGCAGGGAAGGGGCTATAGTTAAGTGGCAAATATACTCATAAAAATGAGGTAAATACAAGTACAGAGGAGGAGGTCCTAACAGAACTCTCAAAACTGAAAGTGGATAAATAAATGGGGCGAGATGGGATACATCCAAGGATACTAAAAGAGCCTAAAGGGTTGCTGGTAACACCATTAACAGAATTAGTCAATCAGTCACTAGCTACAGGAGTAATTCCAGAGGACTGGAAAAAAGTGAATGTAGTCCCACTGCACAAAAGTGAAAGCAAGTTAGAGGCAAACAACTACAGACCAGTGAGCCTTACATCAGCAGAAAGGGAAATTGATGGAAACACTCTTAAAAGCAAGAGTTGTAGAATATCTCAAATCCAGTAACTTACACAATCCCAAACAACATGGATTTACTGGGGGGAGATCATGGCAAACAAATCTTATTGACTGTTTTAACTGGATGACTAAAGTAATAGATCAAGGGGGCTGTAGATGTAGCTTATCTGGATTTCAGTAAGGCTTTTGAAACTGACCCACATCGCAGACTGTTAAATAAACCTGAAAGCTTGGGATTAGATTCTAAGACAGTTGAATAGATAAGATCTTGGGTACAGGATGGAAAACAGAGAGTTTAAGTAAATGGGTCTAAAAGCTCTAGTGCGCATGCTCGGATTTCCAAAACCGGAAGTTCGGCTTCTGGCCCGGCACTTCCATTGAAATACAGATCAGTCGCAGCATTAGGAGCTGTGCGCCCACATATAATATAATAATATAAGTTGCTCAAAAGTCCTCAATAACGACTAGAGGCGCCCACTATATTATAGAATGGCCAGTGACCACAATTATAGCATCCTGCACGCCTGTGCAGATACCCAGAGAGTGCACCATACTTAATAACCTGCATCTGCATATACAACTGCTTAAGAGTGTATGCAATAACCTGCATACATACAAGATTGTATTACCTGATTGGTGCTGTACTGCAAAACTACCAACTGTGAGTACCTGCATAATTAGGTGTGTTACAAAGTTCAATAAACAGAAACCTGTTTGAGTTAAGCGTTTGTGGCCTTACATCCACCTAACACTGCTGACGCCTTTCACTAGCGTATCCCAGACTCATTTCGCGGTACCCTTAGGATCTCCATAATTTTTTCAAGGCACCCCTAAGCCAAAATAATTACCATGTAGTCCCCCGCCTTGCTTTCCCAGGTTACCACCAGTCCTGGCCGCTGTACCCTTGTGAGATCAAAGTGGCACCCCAGGGAACCGCGACGCATAGTTTGGGAACCGCTGAACTACATTAATAAAATCTCATCCTCACTGAGGTCTTTTCTTTTCAATGCTCCACTCAATTCAAGCCTTTTTATGCCACTCTATCAGTTGTACTGCATACCTGAGGAACCTGGATGGTCTTTTCTTGAACTCTCGGAACCCCCACAAAATGTGACTTCATGCATAGAATAAAGACTTGCAACTCCACACAGCGACTATTGTGTACCAAGACACGTGCTTGTGTCAAGCAAATGCACTTAGGTCTAACTCTAAATCAGGCCTATGATAGCTGTAGGGAGGATACAACCTTTACTGACAGTCGCTGAGTTAGTCTGAGAATTCTTGGGCACCAACTTGTTCTGCTCTTATATAAAGCTTCTGCAAGTTGGAATAATCTCTGTACTTATCTTTATTAAAAATGATTTGCCTTTGTTTAATAGTGACATCAACAAGTCTGTTACTCCAGCCCTAGGAGATGTTTGTAACCATTTAACTTGAGTTTACTTGTTCATTTTAAGTGCAACTTTTTAACCTCTGTGTTCCAGAACCTATAAAAAAGGGCTGGATTTCCAGGTTACCTGCACCATATTCTGATAGGAAACAGCCTGCAAATGTCCCACTGTCCTTTTATCACCGTTCTCTGAAAAGGGCTGGTGAAAATGAACACTGATGATGATGACAATCGCCAGTGCTAGCCGCTTCTGATTGGCTGATTGCGATTCACCTCTGAAACTTTTTCATTGATCGTGCTATATTATGTGATTTTCTGTGAATATTTTGAATGAAGTTTTTGCAACTATCATTCCTACAAAAGAAGGGAGACTAAACCTCCTGTTTTATAGAGTCTGTTTTTTTCCATTTAAATGAAACCTAATGGTGAATGCATTTTTAATTGTCAAAACAAATTTAAGTGTATTTGGGTGTAAGTTTTTTTAAGCGACTGGTGCAGAGCTGGATGTATTTTCTAATGTGTCTGACCCAGCATATGGGTGTATCTATGTGTGGCGAAACGAGTGTGATAACACTGTAACCATCCTGTTTCTCGTTTCTCACATAATGTGGATTATAGCAGGTACTTTTTATAGCCCTTGCTTTTATTCCCCAGCTCAACAGACTACAACTGCATTGTCTAATTGCATGTGGATAAGGGGACATTGTAGCTCATTGTAAAATGTATATTGTGCATTGTATATTGATGATGTGGCAGTGAGGTTATTATTCATTGTCCTTAAAGTGAAGCCAGGTGGGTTATGCGTAAAGATCAGGTGTTGTCCAGGATACAGGTAAGGGCGCTGGAGCTGCATTCATTGTCCCCCCTCCTTCCTCTACAGGAAGCATGGAACAGCTGGGGACCCTGTGACATGACAAAGAAGTGTAAGGGGTTAATTTTAGGTGGGGCTGACTGCTACCTTATCTTTGGAGGTGGGTGAAGCAAATTAGTATTCATTGTTCTCCATAGGACTAGTCCAGACGTTTTGTCTGCTTCCCTGTAGGGGGCTTTTGTGGAAGCACAGCTCATCTTCATTCCCCTCTCCAACCCCCTACTTCAGCATTGATGAATGTTTACCAAGGAGAGGCCCAGGGGCTTCACCCGAGAGGGAAAAGCTCTGTGTAAATTAGACCGTAGATATAAGGAGCCATTTCAGGGTGGGGAGGTAGTGTTAATTCTGGGATTTCATTTATGGAAGGTGCAAGATCTGGTTTTGAGTTGTTGTTCTCTCCAAAATGAACTGTTGTTGTTATTTTTATTGTCAGACACTATATTTCTGTGTGGAGGCTGCAATATGTGTCAGGATCCTCTGTGCAGTTTTCCGATCCACCAAGTCTCACCGTTGAGTCTGTCTCCTTCTTCCAGTTCCAATGTGATGTGGTGGTGCCTAAATATGCTCTGTGGGCCCATCATTTCCTAATCATATATCCAATAATAATCGTGATATCAGGCAACACACCTCAAATATGTTTCAAAGGCTGATCAGAGCTGGTTTATTTTGATACTGGTGGGTGTCATGACACACAACCTTTTGTGGTGGGGGCTCTACCCCCTTCTTCAGGTGAAGTCACTCAAGGCAAGCAGAACACCGGTCGATAAAAGCAGCAGCTGTATATGATATTGATATATCTTTCTTTGACACAGAATTTTTAGCCTCTCTTTGACCGCGTATATCTTAGATGTATTACTAGTTCTTATGATTTCTAAACATCAGATGTCTCTTTCTGATGAACATCTTCCCTCCTTAGAGCTAGTGCCCATGGTACTTCCCATGTTTCCATCAGTAGATGGAGGAGACACATTAGGGTGAGACTTGGGCACTAGGGGTGATACAAGAGGAAAAGCAATGCCTGTGCACAAGGGGGTTTGATATCAAACCCAAAGACTACTGTGGATATGAAAGGACATGTCTGTTCTTGTCCATCCACATCCATATCATGCTATCTGAAGAAACCAAGGTGCACAGGAATTTATTTTTGTCATATAGATCAAGGACCCCAAGTGACATCTATATTACAGAAGACAGAAAACTGGAAGTAGCACGGATGGATTAAAATCTCTTGTGTGCACTTAGCCTTAGGCTTTTCCTCCTCAACCCTCAGATTTGCCTATTCTAATCTCTATCTTCTCTTTACCTGTGGTTTATGTGTAATAAGCTGAGATTTTATTCTTTTATCTACCCCTGTACTGCCCTCCATCACCATCTCTGCCCCCATTTTTTCACACACCACTTCTCTTCCCATTTCAGGAGCAATTTTTAAGAAAACAAAAGCAAAATCAAACAAATATACAGTATTTTAAAATAAATTTATTAAGGTTTTGTTTAAAATGAAAACATACATTTTTTACTCTGCATAATAAAATAGGAACATGTGGTCGAAGATTGGGCTATGGCTCTTACAAACGTGTTCTATAAGAGAACCAATACCCCTGGACTCACGAGGAGTCATCCTTCAGCACTCAGGAGAGGAAAAACCCCCAGTGGAGGAAACCTCTGGGGAACCATGGCTGCGAGGACTGCCCTTCCCTCTGGGCATTAAGGGGCTATGCAGAGATAAATTACTGAGCCTTAATGAAATATCTATACGTGAAGATGAAATGCTGGTTGATCATGTGATGGTGAAATGTTTGTTGATCATGGGATGATGAAATGTGTGTTGATCACGTGATGTGAAATGCGTGTTGATCATGTGATGCTTGTTGCTCATGTGATGGTGAAATGCGTGTTGATCAAGTGATGGTTGTTGAACATGTGATGGTACAATGTTTGTTGATCATCTGATGGTGAAATATTTGTTGATCATTTGATGTGAAATGCGTGTTGCTCATGTGATGCTTGTTGCTCATGTGATGGTGAAATGTTTGTTGATCGTGTGATACTTGTTGATCATGTGGTGGTAAAATGTTTGTTGATAAACTTGGTGCCTGCTGATCATGTGATGGTGAAGTGCTTGTTGATCATGTGATGGTGAAATGAGTGTTGATCAAGCGATGCTTCTTGTTCATGTAATGGTGAAATGCATGTTTTTCATGTGATGCTTGTTGCCCATGTGATGGTGAAATATTTGTTGATCATATGATGGTGAAATGTGTGTTGATCATGTAAAGTGAAGATGAAGGTGAAATGCATGTTTCTCATGTGAAGGTGTTCAGCATGTGAATAATGGTGAAATGTTTGTTGATCATGTGATGTTTGTTGATCATGTGATGGTGAAATGATTGTTGATCATGTGATGGTGAAATGCTTGTTGATCATGTGACGGTAAAATGCTTGTTGATGTTTGTTGATCATGTGATGGTGAAATGCTTGTTGCTCATGTGCAGGTGTAATTCTTGTTGCTCATGTGCAGGTGTAATTCTTGTTGCTAATGTGAAGGTGAAATATTTGTTGCTCATGTGAACGTGAAATACTTGTTATTTATGTGAACGTGAAATGCGTTTTCACTATGTGATCATGAAATGCGTGTTCACCATATGAACGTGAAATGCTTGTTGTTAGGTGAACGTGAAATGCTTGTTGTTAGGTGAACGTGAAATGCATATTGCACGTGTGAATGTGAAATGCATGGTGATTATGTGATGGTGAAATGTTTGTTGATCAGGCGATGGTGAAAATTGCATGTTGATCATGTGAAGGTGAAAATCGTGTTGATCATGTGATGGTGAAATGCTTGTTGAACATGTGAAGGTGAAATGTGTGTTGATCATGTGAAGGTGAAATGTGTGTTGATCATGTGATGGTGAAATGTGTGTTGATCATGTGAAGGTGAAATGTGTGTTGATCATGTGATGGTGAAATGTGTGTTGATCATGTGATGGTGAAATGTGTGTTGATCATGTGATGCTTGTTTCTCATGTGATGGTAAAATGCATGTTTTTCATGTGATGCTTGTTGATCATGTGATGGTGAAATTCTTGTTTATCATGTGAAGGTGAAATGCTTGTTGCTCATGTGAAGGTGAAATTCTTGTTGCTAATGTAAAGGTGAAATGCTTGTTGCTCATGTGAACGTGAAATGCTTGTTGTTTATGTGAACGTGAAATGCGTGTTCACTTTGTGATCGTGAAATGCGTTTTCACCATATGAATGTGAAATGCGTTTTATCATGCGAACTTGAAATGCGTATTGCTCATGTGAATGTGAAATGCATGTTGATCGTGTGATAGTGAAATGTTTGTTGATCATGTGATGGTGAATTGCGTGTTGATCATGTGAAGGTGAAAATCGTGTTGATCTTGTGATGGTGAATTTTAAAGATGAGATGTGTGCTGATCATGTGAAGGTGAAATGCGTGCTGAACAGGTGAAAGTGAAATGGATGCTGATCATGTGAAGTTGAAATGTGTGTTGATCATGTGATATGAAATGCATGATCATGTGATGGTGAAGTGCTTGTTGATCATGTGATGGTGAAATGAGTGTTGATCAAGCGATACTTCTTGATCATGTGATGGTGAAATGTTTGTTGATCATGTGATGGTGAAATGTTTGTTGATCGTGTGATGCTTGTTGATCATGTGATGATGAAATGTTTGTTGATCGTGTGGTGCCTGCTGATGATGTGATGGTGAAATGCATGTTTTTCATGTGACGCTTGTTGATCATGTGATGGTGAAATGCATGTTGATCATGTGATGATGAAATGCTTGTTGATCATATGATGGTGAAATGTGTGTTGACCATGTAATGTGAAGATGAAGGTGAAATGCATGTTGCTCATGTGAAGGTGAAATGCGTGCTGCTCATGTAAAGGTGTTCAGCATGTGAACAATGGTGAAATGTTTGTCAATCATGTGTTGTTTGTTGATCATGTGCTGGTGAAGTGCTTGTTGATCATGTGATGGTGAAATGCTTGTTGCTCATGTGAACGTGAAATGTTTGTTGCTCATGTGAACGTGAAATGTTTGTTGCTCATGTGAACGTGAAATGCGTGTTCACCATGTGATCGTGAAATGCGTGTTCACCATATGAACGTGAAATGCGTTTTGTCATGTGAACATGAAATGCGTATTGCACATGTGAATGTGAAATGTGTGTTGATCATGTGATGGTGAAATATTTGTTGCTCATGTGATGGTGAATTGCGTGTTGATCATGTGAAGGTGAAAATTGTGTTGATCATGTGATGGTGAAATGCTTGTTGGTCATGTGATGGTGAAATATTTTTTGCTCATGTAAAGCTGATATGCGTGTTGATCATGTGAAGGTGAAATGTGTGTTGATCATGTGAAGGTGAAATGTGTGTTGAGTATGATCAACACACATTTCACCTTCACATGATTAACACACATTTCACTTTCAAATGATCAACATACATTTCACCTTCATGTGATCATCTTACTCACTAAAGGTTTGACTGAGCTGCTTGATAAGATGGATATCCCCTTCTCCTCCCACTGCCCAATTTGTTTACTTCGCAAAGTTGCGCAATTTGCCGAAGATGACAGCTATCCCCTTTATAGAAGCGCAATAATAATAGCACCCTGCTGGAAACGCATATCTTTAAACATCCAAACAAGCTAAAGGACAAGTTTTAGGATAGTGAAGCTCCACGTCTGCAGGAACATCCACAGGTTTATGATGATATACTTACCTAATGCAGGTCACTTTCGTCGAGATGGCTACAAGTTTCTGAAGCAAATATCAGAGGTTGGCGAAGTACAGAGTCAGTCAGTATAGGATAGCAGGAGAGCTGGTGATGGATGCTCATGCTAGGTCAGTGTCCTGGTTGTGTGTGACAGAGGGTGGAGTCTTGAAGAAGTGATAGCAGTTTCCATTATGATGTCACATCATGACCTCACTCAGCTCAACATTCCATAGAGACAAAGTGCACAGGTTATTTATCACACGTCTATTCATTTAGTCCTCTGACACCAAGATTTTCTTTCTTGCTTTTCTTCCAATCTACTTTCACTCAACTCCTATCACATACTGTCATTTAATATACATAATAAATCTGACACTTTTTTAAATGTATTCCTATACCTCTCAATGTACTGCTAATTAGGTCCATAACGGTCAGAAGATTACTGTTATCGAAAGATAAAAACAAATAATTTCATGGTTTTCTACCTTACAAAGACACAATAGCCGGGACTATACTTTAAGACATTTATCCCTATAACACCTTAAGAAAACTTAAATATGTTCAAATAAAACACTGCTCCCCATCCCACTAAACACATTTATTAGCATTAAAATATTTAAATTTTATCTAAGAAGTTTAATGAATGTCCACTCTTCCCAATGATAGTACTTTGGTTGCGGCCCCTCCCCTCTCCACAGCAGAGGAGATAATACATAATGGGCCTGATTCATTAAGGGGCGCAAAACTAACATAATATGTGTCTTTTAAAATAACGCACGTGAAACAGGTGTACACACATCCATATTCCACAAGGAGAGGATGTGAAGCTACGTCTGGTTATAAATACGGGTGTAGGTCTGCTCTGCTCTACTAGATATATGTGAAATAAAAACTCACAAAGGAACGCATAGAAAAAAAACTGTTCAATTAATGTCACCTGTTAATAATATAGTCATTAATGACAAAACATAAAAAAAAAAGTTTGCCTTCCCCATGAAAAACATTTATTAGGAAATTGTTAATGTCTATTGTACATAAAAAAAACATGTTTACAGTTTTTCCTGATTGCAAACACATGTTCTAGCATGTATTCTCAGCCGTTATTACTAGTAATTGGCAGTTAGACTAGACCTGTAGCTGGAGTGAAAGATATGGCTGAAAAACACGTACTTTAGAGATGTCCAAAGCTTGAATGAAACGCTGCTTGGTGCACTTGTGCTTTGCACGTCCTTACAGTACATTGACTGCAGGAAAACGCCCCTATTCGCTCCCTGAAATCGTAGGCTGTAATAAGGGTCCTTTGCGCTTGAAGATGAATTGGAAGTTGTTACGTTCTGTGGTGTATGGTCCAGTTCTGGGCATGCACAGAGTAATTATGCGCATTTTACACAAAAAAAAACTCCAATTATGCTCCTTATTCTCCTTATACCCAGAGGGTCTAAAGGTTTCAATGGGTGAAATCTGGTTAGACATTTCCTGCTGTTGGGAGACAAGTAACCGGAAGTGATTAAGCAAAGGTCATAGTTATATGTGAGCACCTACATTGAGTAAATGATGGTTGACCAATAAAAGTACCATTATTTGGGAAGGGTGAGGATGTAGTAAACTTAAATAAAGTGGAAAATACCTTTAACAAAAATGATCAAACAATCTGAATTAGCAGCACAGAGTCAGAGTAGGGAGAAGGATTCTGGAAAGATAAATGGTGAAGGACAGTCATGGTTGTCAGCAACTGACTGACTAGTTCATCTTTCATGTCTCCACCTTAAACTGTCTCTCCTCATCCCAATGGTAACACACAGCCAGTAGCTGCACAGAACTGACAGTCACCAATGGCTTCTGTAATATTGGTGGCTGTCTTGAATAGAGATGGTCACTGACCCCCGTGTTTTGGTTTTGGATTCGGTTTTGGATCTGGATTACCGTCGTGTTTTGGTTTTGGTTTTGGTTTTGCAAAACCGCCATTGCGTGTTTTGGTTTTGGTTTTGGTTTTGTTTGGTTTTGTTTTGCTATTTTGTTGGAAAATACATGTTTTTGTGCCTAAAATAACCCAATTTAGTGCTCCAACTGTTTTAGAGATAAGTAATCTACTTGTTGAGGTAATAAATCATCCAAAAAAAACTGTTTAATTCTTCGTTGGTAGGCCTTCATTTATTCTACACACAAAACAGATTGTCTTCCTCTCCATCTATGCATATTGGCAATGCAGCCATCGTCTTTGAATGTATATTACACCCTACATTTATAGTTAAATATGTAAAGAAATGGAAAAAGACAGTTTGCTTTCTGTCTCTATAGGCCCCCCTTCACTTTTTTAAAAAAACAAAAAATTCAGCCATTATAGACTGTACAATATTAATTGACATGGAGAAAGCCAGTTTGGTTTCTGTCTCTCTAGGCCCCCCTCCACTTGTATAAAATACCAAAAAATCCAGCCGTTATAGACTGTACAATATTAATTGACATGGAGAAAGCCAGTTTGGTTTTTGTCTCTCTAGGCCACCCTCCACTTGTATAAAATACTAATAAATTCAGCCGTTATATACTGTACAATATAAATTGAAATGGACAAAGGCAGTTTGGTATCTGTCTGCATCAGATCCTCTCTCCACTAGGAGTAAAATAGAAAACTATTCAGCCGTTATATAATCTAGAATATAAATAGAAATTGAGAAAGGCAATTTGGTATCTGTCTGCATCATAATCATCAACATCATCATTAGCGCCCTCGTCGCCTACACAAATCTCCCCCTCATCCTCTTCTAATTCCAAAGTGGCATCCTCAATTTGGGTATCACCGGCTACACTCGGGCTATTAAGGCACACATCAGCAGAATGCTCACGATTAGACATCCCACTGTTGGATGGACTCTCCACAGGGATTGTTGTCATTTGTGAATCAGAGCAAATATTCTCCTGTAATGCCTCACTGTTATCTTGCAGCTCGGCTTTGACGCGTAACAGTAGTTGTGCACCAATTGTAGGCTGGGTAACTTTTTGGGATCTGCCACTAATAGCCAAAGGTGAAGGCCTCATTCTCTCTTTGCCACTGCGTGTGTAGAATGGCATGCTTGCAATTTTTTTTTTATCGTCACTTAACTTTTGCTCAGTTACACTTCTTTTTTGCTTCAATACAGTAAATTTTTTTTGGGTTTTTGTTTTTTGCACTAATTTGAAAACACTCTGTTGTTTGACATCGCCTTGGCCAGATGACGTACTGGGAACACTAACATCAGGACTGGTGCCAGAACCTGGTTGCTCATTTAGATCATATGTGGACTGCTTTGAATCCATTCTGAGCGCAAACCACTGGGGAGTGCTAAAAATTATTTAGTAGATACTGCTGACAGATATGACTTTTGACAGCCAGAAATATTAATGCACAATTAGGGAGGACACCCCAAAAACACTGAGGAGTGCTAAAAATTATTTAGTAGATACTGCTGACAGATATGACTTTTGACAGCCAGAAATATTAATGCACAATTAGGGAGGACACCCCAAAAACACTGAGGAGTGCTAAAAATTATTTAGTAGATACTGCTGACAGATATGACTTTTGACAGCCAGAAATATTAATGCACAATTAGGGAGGACACCCCAAAAACACTGAGGAGTGCTAAAAATTATTTAGTAGATACTGCTGACAGATATGACTTTTGACAGCCAGAAATATTAATGCACAATTAGGGAGGACACCCCAAAAACACTGAGGAGTGCTAAAAATTATTTAGTAGATACTGCTGACAGATATGACTTTTGACAGCCAGAAATATTAATGCACAATTAGGGAGGACACCCCAAAAGCACTGAGGAGTGCTACAAATTATTTAGTAGATACTGCTGACAGATATGACTTTTGACAGCCAGAAATATTAATGCACAATTAGGGAGGACACCCCAAAAGCACTGAGGAGTGCTACAAATTATTTAGTAGATACTGCTGACAGATATGACTTTTGACAGCCAGAAATATTAATGCACAATAATGGGGGACACCCCAAAAGCGCTGGGGAGTGCCAAATATGAAGAAAAAATAATAAACCTCTATCCTCCTCTCTGCACTAGCGATTTTGGTTAGAGCAATTGCAAGAACAATATTGTATTCTCTGTCCCTGCTCTAATTAGCCTATGACTACACCCTGCTCTCTCCCTCTGTCAAATGGCGATGGATTGCTGTGGAGGCGTGTATTTATAAAGTTGAAGTATCGCGAGAACTGAGTCCCGAGATCCGACGACGTCACAATGACGTTCGGCCTCGATTTGGATTCGGAATGGGCGGGAGAGTACCGAGCTGCTCAGCTCGGTACTCGGATACCCAAAGTTCGGGTGGGTTCGGTTCTCGGAGAACCGGACCTGCCCATCTCTAGTCTTGAAGCAGTCAGACACATTCTCTATCAGCAGCTTTTGTTACTAAATGATATATAATTTGTTCCCACACATATTAAATTGAAAGCTCGTTTCAGTAGGGCCATCTTTACCTTCTGTGTCATGTCATTGTACTTCATGTATTTGTATTATGCTCTCTCCAAAGTATAACACAGTGATATGTTGGCATTTTATAACTGAAGGATAACAATCAAAATAAAAACTATTTTCTTATGGTACAGTAAAAGGGTAAGCATCTATGTTCTTAATGTACATACAATGTATTTTTACTTGCATACACATAATCTGTACTAACTAGTGCCATGTATACATATACTTACGCAAACAGAAACAATGCCATGTCGGTCATCATTATCAGTCGGCACTGAAACCAAGCATACTGAAGGGAAACACAGTGAAACACAGGACTTGAATCGGCACGTCCTTACTGCACTTTGCCTACATCCGTTTACCCCTTCCCATCCCTGTTCTGCCCTTCTAGTCATAGACAGTCGTGTCCTTTGCCTTCGGACATGAATTGCATACAATTGCGTTCATAGACGTAAGGTCCATTTCTCAGCATGCGCAGAGCTATTTCCCGCAACATTCAGCAGGCAAACGGTCCGCACATGATTCAGGCCTTTAATGTCCAGGAATAAGCTGAAATCACAAATCTAATTTTGAGCTGTTCTTTCATTTCTTCTGTCAGTTACAGATGTCACAAAGTATAACACATGATCAGATGCTTCTTTACATTAACATTTTTCAACACCCAATCTTCACTTACTGGATCTACATAGAGAGAATGGGGTGCTATTGTGCACAAAGGGCACATATATTGCCATATGCACTGTTACTATTTATGTACCTGTGACGATAACGACAGAACCTGTTATCTAGTGTCAATCAGAAAATCTATCTGGGGAAGTTAATTAGCATATTTTTAGAACAGTGATTCCTAAATATGTATCTCTACCTTGGATACCATATAAATAATACTCCATCATACATGCAATGATGTATCAAACAATGTATTTATTCCTGTATGAAGGCTTCACTTAATTTTGCTCACACAAACTTATGCTATCTTAGAGGCCATGAAAATCATGTAACTTTCTTGCTTTATCTCGGTGCAAATAATGAACATAGTGCATGTTTAAAATAAGGACATTTTGCACTTGAATGATAGGTACCAGCAATTCCCACTTGTTTGCTATATGAAGGGTAACTAATGGTAAAACGAACACTACAGAATATTATGATTGCAGAGAGAAAAAAAATAAATGAAGTGAACAAACCGTATGTATTTGTTGGCTGTACTGATCCCTTGATCTGACAGCTCTCTGTATGTACAGTACATACTTCACTTGGTGCCTCATGTAGTGTTGGACGCAATCTCTGTCTGAAACACAGGGATAATTTTCTTCAGAAAAAAGACACATTCTACATAGACGCATCTCAGCTGATTGTCATCATTATCAGTTTGCAGCTTGCACCAGGGGCAGAAAACCTGCAACGGATACGTTTCCTGCCAGACATACCTGTGTCTGTGTCCAGGTCTACATCGGTGGCACTTACATGAACACTTATTAGGCTTTTTCTATGGTGGCACGCCCCTTGCTCCCCCAATCCGTCTCTGTAAGTGTAAGGTTCGTATATGTACGATGTGGCTGACTCTGCACACAGTTTCAAGCGTGTCTTTTTTATGGACACGTGCAGTAGCGAAATTCCAATTCAGGCCCTTGGTCACGACAGATATTTTGAAAAGCTAAAAGGCCAAATTTTACTTACCGGAAGTCACGAAGGGTCAGCTACAAAAATGTAAAAGTTTGGATTTGCAGTACAAATTTTGTGATGTCATGTGCCCATCTTTTGTGTACATTCACCCTTTGCACCATCTGATGGGAGGGACTGGAAGAATTGGTGTGTTCCTGTGGAAACCATGCTGTGAGTTTGGACTCGAGTGAATAAGACACAAGGACATATGTGTTCCATGGCCTCTTTCTGCATACTGACTTGTCCTCATCTTGCTGTGTTACAGTTTGTTGTAATTTGTGTTACTATGCGTTTGCTAACATATGCGTGTTATGCTATTGGTTATATGTTAGACAGATTTATTCTTACATGTCGCCAGGTGGAATAGGATAAGACAGAACAAGAGTTCTGGGCTAAACAATGAGAATAAACCAACTTCCTATCATCCACTTGTCATCTGGCCAACGAGGACATTATATAATAGTACCCTGGGACAGACTCCTAGGCACACTCTTCCCAGGGAACCAGCAGTGCCCAGCCATCAGGGGGAGCACACTCCGGGGTTAACCCTATCATCTCACCACATATCATAAGCTAGCTACCCCCCTAACATGCCCCCTTTTAGCTTCATCACAGTGGGAATAATATGGGTTATATAACCTGTGGTTTTGGTCTGTAAATGTGATCTTTGTGGTGATGAGGAACTGCGCTTCCGTAAAGTGCATACGTTGTGCTTGTAAGGAGTTCTTTTGCCTGCTATCTGTTCATCGACTCGCCATTGTCATCTTCTGAATAAACTACTCTTTTGGTTGCAACAATTTGCATAGGTAATTTTCAAAGAACCCACCAGGACGCACAGTCCTCACAGTTCCAATTTGAGTATGGGCTATGTGCATGCACCGAGTTACCATTGCTAAAATGAATGGTTACAGGGCCAAAAAAATAAGTGGGCTCTATATTTACGTATTCCATCTTTACTCTCCAGCACAGTCACATAGGCAATAGTTTCACTTGGCACAGAAGCTGACATTCAACGCATAATGACTCCTGACTCTCCTACACCGCTCTGCCATTTAATAATTATAGCAACAACACTGACAATACTGTTTACACTACTAAGTCTCTTCAGTAAAAACATTTCTCACTGAAAACACAGTATTTACCACACTTTTTAAAGCAATAGCCCTCCTCAAGAGAACTATATTTTAGAGTATATTATTTCTATCACTGTCAATAACAGTATTCCATATAGACAGTTTTTTCCCCCTACATTTTCTTATTGGATAACTGACAAAGAATAAAGATGTTTGCTTTGGTCAGAGATTTCTTTTACTTTACCCAAAATGTCATCTGTCTTTTGTTTCACTGAAATTACATTTGTGTAGTTGTATTTTAAATTATAACACATATTCTGTAATATAATTTACATTTTGTTTTTAGAATGAACTGTTGCTTTCATAAGATATTTATTTAAATAGTGTAATATGCTGACACGCACGAGCAATAAGTTCGTATGTCTCAATGTTTCAGCATCAATGTTAGAAATTTGTTTTGCTGCTGGCAGTGGCTCAGATCATGAATTGATATTTCACAATCAGCATTCACAAAGCATGTTTGTGTCAATTGTTGCTGCTGAAATGATGGGGTGACACAGGTACAACTCGCAAAGCACCGCTAAACCATTAAAGAACTTCCATCAGTGACAACTAAAACTAACAAATATTAACACTGAAGAAAATATAGAATGATTGACAGCAACTGAGAATGAGATTCATTGCCTACATCCTTTCAATGAACTGCCACAAATGTTTCCAGTACAAGTAATGTCAATTTGGCATTGTCCAACAGGCCAGTTCCCATGGCAATGAGAAAATTGCCAGCTTGGAATTTTTGTAGAACTGACAATATCAAAGGCCAAGTGCGTGCTGTACGCATAAGTGGTCAGTCGGTACCATCAGGGAACAAACTTAAGAACGTCAGCACTGTGTTATCAGAGCGTACCTTCAGTGCTGTTAGCAGAATAGTAACTAGACGTTAGTGTCCTAAAATGGCAAACTTCTAACATTCGAAATGAAACAACAATAAATAACAATAAAACCAACTGCTTGTCATTCACAATATCTATATAATTTATATAGCGGCAGTCATATTACGTAGGGCTGTACAGAGAACATTTATCATTCGCACCAGTCCCTACCGCGTTGGAGCTTAAACCAATTATTCTACCAGTATGTTTTTGGACCGTGCAAGGAAACTTGGAGGAAACCCATGTGAACACAGGGAGAACATACAGACTATACCCAGAGAGGGTCCTAGCCAGACTTGAACTCATGATTAATTCTTAACCATGAGCAATGCTAGGCACTGTGCCAAAGCACGATAGTACATAAAATTAATCTACAGTGCATAAAAACTGAATAAATTACAACAATAGGATGGAGATGGTGCTAAAGAGACATATTAAAAGACAAGTTAACCCGTGCATGATACTCATGCATTCTAGTCAAATCAAGCTACTTAAGGTGTTAAAAAGGTTCTTGTCATCTTCATCGCCACACACACACGCCGCTAGGATTTTATATATTAGATAATGCTAAGAATTTAGTAGGTCAGTGTAGTATATAACTCCGCCCAGCGGGTGGCGCTGCAGCTTGAGCACATTGTCACCCGGTAGTTTTTTCCACACACACACACACAAACACACACACACTAACACAGCATGTGTGTTCATGAGGTAAAATTACCTCACAAAAATGAGTTTGAGCCTTCAACTCGTAAATTTAGCCTTTATTACCCCTCCCACGGGGGGAAGGGGGGGTGATGGAAGTTAACTGACTTCACTATTATAATTTTTTGTCAAATAATGTCAGTATACCAAATTTCAGGTCAATTGGATGAGCCCTTTCTGAGAAAATAGTTTTTTCCACACACACACACACACACACTAACACATGCCGCTAGGCTTTTATATATTAGATAATGCTAAGAATTTAGTAGGTCAGTGTAGTAAATAACTCCGCACAGCAGATGGCGCTGCAGCTTGAGCACTCTGTCACCCGGTAGTTTTTTTCCACACACACACACACTAACACACGCCGCTAGGCTTTTATATATTAGATAAGAGACCAGTCAGTTTGCTCAGGTCTAAGTCCTCTAATCATTTTGTTCTAAAGATTTTGGTGCTCTTTTATGAATTAATGATTTCAAGTTTAAGTAATTTCCTATAAATACAGGTTATGTTATGATGTATTTTTTTTTCTATTTTCATATATGTCACATTGGTGAGGAATTAATTTGAAGCAAGACAGAAGAAGAATATACGTGGCACCTTCATATTCTGAATAAACGTTGGAACTGTATTTTTCCACTATGGAATTTTAGGAGACTTGAGACTTTCATTCACATTATTTTTACACTGTATATGTCATTTTAGATACCTAATATTTTTGTGTGGTTTTATTTTTTCCTTTGTTATGTCTCTTTGGCTCCATCTCCATCCTATTGTTGTAATTTGTTTATTGTTTGGGGTCTTTTTGAATGAGATCCTAGGTGTGGAGGGCTGCATTAGAGTGTTTGCACTAGAAATCTTAAACCTATTCGCTATAAAAACTGAATAGATTGTGCCCACAATCGTGTTAACTATTTAGTGTTTATATTGTGCATATTAAAAGCAAAAAATTAATACTGTTTTAGGAAAACAATTTATACATGTCCATATACTTTATATAAAATATAATAATAATGTTTTTGGAAGAAAGTCCCATGTATAGAGGTACTCCTCGTGTTCTAAAACCACCTGTGCAATACATGTCAGATGTGTATAATTTGTTATTTTTGGAAAAAAATATGAATAATAATTTGGGAAATAAAACGTCCTGTATTCCTCATTCTTGATAATCAACTGCACAGCTGTTACAAGTATCATGTAACTAGTTTCACACTTATTTATCCTAGTGGTATGATAGTAGAAACATCTCTGAGTCCCTCTGAAATAAATCTTGATTCCTGTTCAACTCTGATGACTACAGTTTCACTGACTCACATACATTGCTGTCTGCTCTATCTCTACAGTCATGGCCAAAAGTTTTAAGAATGACACAAATATTATTTTTCACAAAGTCTGCTTCCGCAGTTTTTATGATGGCAATTTGCATCTCCAGATTGTTATGTAGAGTGATCAGATGAATTGCAATTAATTTCAAAGTCCCTCTTTACCATGACAATGAACGTTATCCCAAAAACAACAGTTCCACTGCATTTCAGCCCTGCCACAAAAGGACCAGCTGACATCAGGTCAGTGATTCTCTGGTTAACAAGGATAAGAGTGTTGACGAGGACAATGCTGGAGATCACCCTGCCATGTTGATTGAGTTAGAATAACAGACTGGAAGCTTTGAAAAGAGGGTGGTGCTTGAAATCATTGTTTTTCCTCTGTTAACCATTGTTACCTGCAAGGAAACACCGGCAGTCATCATTGCTTTGCACAAAAAGGGCTTCACAGAAAAGGATATTGCTGATAGTAAGATTACACCTAAATCAACCATTTATTGCATCATCAAGAACTTCAAGGAGTGAGGTTCAATAGTTGTGAAGAAGGCTTCAGGGTGCTCAAGAACGTCCAGCAAGCGCCAGGACCATCTTCTTATGTTGATTCAGCTGCGGGATCGGGGGCACCACCAGAGCAGAGCTTGCTCAGGAATGGCAGCAGGCAGGTGTGAGTACATCTGCACGCACAGTGAGGCGAAGACTTTTGGAGGATGGCCTGGTGTCAAGAAGGCCAGCAAAGAAGCCACTTCCCTCCAGGAAAAACATCAGGGACAGACTGATATTCTACAAAAGGTACGGGAATTGGAGTGCTGAGTGCTGGGGTATAGTCATTTTCTCTGATGAATCCCTCTTCAGATTGTTTGGGGCATCTGGAAAAACGCTTGTCCGGAGAAGGAAAAGTGAGCGCTACCATTAGTCTTGTGTCATGCCAACAGTAAAGCATCCTGAGACCATTCATGTGTGTGGCTGCTTCTCATCCAAGGGAGTGGGCTCACTCACAATTTTGCCTAAGAACACAGCCATGAATAAAGAATGGTACCAAAACATCCTCCAAGAGCAACTTCTACCAACCATACAAGAACAGTTTGGTGACGAACAAAGCCTTTTCCAGCATAATGGAGCACCTTGCCATAAGGCAAAAGTAATAGCTAAGTGGCTCGGGGATAAAAACATCAAAAATTTTGGGCCCATGGCCAGTAAACTCCCCAGACCTTAATCGCATTGAGAACTTGTGGTCAATCCTCAAGAGGTGGGTGGACTAACAAAAACCCACAAATTCTGATAAACTCCAATCATTGATTAGGCAATAATGGGCAGCCATCAGTCAGTATGTGGCCCAGAAGTTGATTGCCAGCATACCAGGGTGAATTGCAGAGGGCTTTAAAAAGATGGGTCAACGCTGCAAATATTAACTCTTTGCATAAACTTAATGTAACTGTCAATAAAAGCCTTTGACTCTTATGAAAAGCTTGTAATTTTATTTCAGTATACCATAGCAACATCTGACAAAACGGTCTAAAAACACTAAAGCAGCAAACTTTGTGAACCAATATTTGTGTCATTCTCAAACCTTTTGGCCATCATTGTATACTGCACAGATTTGACAAAGTGGGTGCAGTCTGAAAAAGTCCTTTAACCAGAAATAGGACTAGGTAATGAACATGGATGTGAGAGACTCAGGTCTTACACAGAAAGGAGGTTCAGGTTGGGAGATATTTTGAATGTTAGTAGAAGTATTTATTGTTAGACTGACAGAGCAGAGCAGCAGTGAACACTTTCAAAGGAAAATCATTTTAGCTGTTGCGTGCAAAATTAATTGCAGGAGTAAGAGTCTAGTTCGGGTAGACCAGTAAGGAGGATATTGCAGTCATTAATGCAGGTGCATGTATTACAGTGTTTGCAGTGTCTCATGTGTGATATGAGAACCAGGATAGCACAATGTCGTGAAGACATAGGGATTGTAGCATTTGTATGAGAAGAGAGTGTTCAACAGTGTCAAATGCAACAGAGAGACCCTGGAGAATGGAATGAAGTACTGGGTTTTTGATTTAGCAGTGATCTAACCACTGATCACCTTAATCAGTGCTGCCTCTGTTGAGTGTTGGGAACAAAAGCCTCATTGAAGATTGTCCAGTGAGAAGAGTGTAGGTAACTCTTTCAAGAAGCTTGGAGGACCATGGGAGCTGAGACATGGGGAGGTAATTTGAGAGGGAGTTTGAGTCAGAATTTTGTTTTTCAGAATATAAGTAATCACTGCATGATTAATGCGTTGAAATCCAAAGGAGCTTATTGGGAAGACTATTTTAAATGTACTATTTTAACACAAAAAAATAAATAAATTAAAAAAGCATGCACCCCCGCCACCACCACCACCACCACAAATTGGTGTCAGCACTCATAGCGTAGGCTGGTAGAGGCAAAATGTTGGGTGGTCCCTCCAAAGTAGCCGCTACAAGCACAAGATTGGACTAGTGACACAATAGCAGGGAAACCCGCAGCGTGGGTTCCTCTGCTATAGTGTCAACCATCTCTCAACTGTTCAACACAGGACTGGATTCTCTAGGGATATCAAGCCTGCAAGAAAATAGAAGAAAACAGCCCCATGCTGAAAACAGTAGGGCTTTTCCAAAACACCCCTGGGGTGGGGAGAATAAAGTTTAAATAGTTAAATTAAGTATTTTGAATACTGTGTGTGTATGCTGGCACTTTTACAACTGGGAATGCCAGCATACCCATGGCCTCTAGAGCATGCTGGCACTTGTAGAACTACAAGTACCAGTCTGCCCTTGCATCCAGGGCCCACTGGGACCAGTAGTAAAAAAAATATATATTACACACACAAGTTGACAAAAATCCTTTATTAAAAATGAAAATACAACACACACCCTCATTCTCCAATTCACCAATAAACAACATTGATATGTTGTAGCTCATTGCGGTTAGTGTTGAGAACCCACGAGGGGTCTCACCCACTAATCAGTAATACTAACTAACAGAGAGGCTTTCCTGTGCTCTGACCAATCAGGCAGCGGGCCTGTCATTAACGTACATATTATCGGCATGACAGATGCTTTTTTATTTTTACCAATGAATTGCCAAGCTGCAAGAAAAAAAGAGGATCCCCTAAGGATTTAGGTGAAAGATAAAGAGGTAAACAAGGGTATGTGGAGGAGATTTTATTTTTAATAAAAGATTCTTGTCACTATGTGTGTTTATTTTACAGGATTTCTTTGTATAGGTGGACAAAACGTCCCAGTAGGCCCTGGATGCCAGGGCATGCTGGTGATTTTAGTTCTACAGATGCCAGCATGCTCTGATAGGAATGGGTATGTCGGAACTTAGTTCTACAAGTGCCAACAATTGTCACAACATCATAAACAATTGAGAATTTGAAGCAAAAGTTACCAGATATAAGAAAACAGTAAAACATTTTTGCCTAAGTAAACAGATAGCTGCAAGACCCTCCAGAAAACTACACTTAACAAAAAACATAAATGAACACACTTTTGATTATAGTGTATCAACTAGATAACCCCCGGTACTATGCCCTTGGTTGTTATCTCATCTTTAATTTCCTCATGGTGCATTCATTCATTCATTGTAACACAGTTATCAAATTACTTTTCATTTATCGCTTTATTTCATTTCCTGGTGAAGAAATTTGAAACACACATCTTATCTGATCTGAATTCTGATGACGTGCTCAGTATTCAGGTAATTTGTCTGTGAGGTTATCATCATTCCCTTAATCTCATTTTGGTAGTTCTCATTTATTAAGCACCTGTTAATAGTTTGTATAAAACATGTTCTGACATATATTTGTACATGGCAAATATATTAGTTATTTCATATTTTTAGGGAAAGTGCTTTGTGTCTGTTTATGTTAGAGGTGTGGGCAGATCCCGGTGTTCTGGGTTTGGTTTTGGTTCTAAAACGTCTTCGTGTTTTGGTTCTGGTTTTGCCCAAAAATCCTCATGTGTTTTGGTTTGGTTTTAGATCTGGATTTAATTAAAATATATGAAAAATAGGTACAACCATGTGATTTTGAGCTGTTTTTGCTCCAACGTTACTATTAAAGCATTAACATTCATTTACAGTCATTTACAATCTATTTTCTAATGATCTCTTCACAACTGTACAAATGTTCACCAATTTTGTCCAAAGGCTGCAGCAAGCTGGCTGGCTAAAATTAGTGATAGACAGGGCCGGATTAACCCGAGGTCTAACTGGGCTATAGCCCAGGGGCCTCGGGCATCCAGGGGGCCCTTCAAAGTCCGCAGCAGCATTATTGATCGGTCCGGGGGCGGGGGGCGCCCCCAGCCCGATCAATGCTGCTGAGCACTGTCAGTCCAGTCCTCCGTTCCCGGCGCTCAGTACTCTGCTTACTGAGGAGATCTCGCGAGTGAACACTCGCGAGATCTCCTCAGTAAGGAGCTTACAGCGCGCCGGGGACGGAAGACTGAACTGACAGGTAAGCACCTTGGGGGGGGCCCTCACGGGGGACGGGGGCGGCGGGCGGCTCACAATGGAGGCCTCACGGGGGAATGGAGGCGCCCTTAGCCCAGGGGCCTCCATTCCCTTAATCCGGCCCTGGTGATAGAACAGTGGCACAAATACAAGACAGTTTAATAAAAGATACAATTCATATGAAATATGGTGGCACAGCAGTGTGCATAAATTATCCGGTGGTAGTCATTTACACGACTATCTAAATACCGACATAGTTTTAAACAACTGGACAATAACGATGGCTATAAGCCCTACAATAATAAAATCACTACATACCATATATGAGAAATTACATTTTTCCGAAGCTTTAAATGACAGTGTACTGTAAAATCCGAATAAGCTAAACAGCTACACTGCAAAATGATGTAATTTACTATGGACATAGTGAAAATGGCGCTTTAAAAGCGGCAATACCTAGACCTCACATATGTATAATGGAATACAGGCTTCCGTACCCCAACCAAGTTATCTATATGCAGTCGCTGAATGCTGAAAATGACATTCCTGAGTATGTCCAAGAGATTGACACTGGTAAAAAGAATAAAAGTTCATTACACGGACAGCGGCATCAGTAGACATTTAGATAACTAGTAGACGAAGGTAGTAGAAAGGGGAAATGATCACGCACACTATAATTTAAACATTAGAGGGCATGCATTATTGACAGTCAAGTTACAGTAAGAAGAAGAGGTTATTAGATGGACAGTAGCATCAGAAGATATTTAGACAAGTAGATAGATGAAGGTGGGCTGCACCCAGAATAAAAATATTGAAAGACCACGCACAAACTATTTTGAATGTCAGAGGGCATGCCTCATGGAAAGTGAAGAGGCAGTAAAAATAAGAGGTCATAGACGGACAGAAACATCAGTAGATATTTAACAGATGGTGATAGACCAAGGGTATAATGTTAAATGGTGCAAGATGTAATTGTCTTTCAGCCCACCCACCCAAACATATTTTGAAAAGGACATGCACATAGTTGAACAAACCAAGCACTTCAGCGACACCAGGGGCTGGCTGGGGAGCATTGGGGCATCTGCCCTCTCGGCGGACCCATAGTGGGTTACCTTGGACTGTGTCACTGGGCTGTCTGCATTTTTTTCTTTTAAAATACACTGCTGAGTCATCTTGCCCACAGGCTAAATATTACCGGCCCTCCCCTGAGCGGCAATGAGTGCTTAATTAGTTGGAACCCCTACAAAAACAAACATTTTGGTTGTTGGCTGTTGAACTGCTATAGAATAGATAGGAAATTTATCAATTTACTAATGGGCATCTGGCTAACAGTGGTCATGTTCCTCAATGGTGATAATATCATCACTCTCATCATCACCCACATAACAGATGTCTAGATCATTTAGTTTCTCATTTTACAAAAGAAGATACACCAAGTAGGTAACCATTAGGCCGCACGTGTGACACATTGTAGAGAGACAGCAGTGACACCTTAGAGAGGGACAGCAGCAATACATTGGAGAGGGACAGCAACGACACATTGGAGAGGGACAGTAGCGACAGTATCAGAGCTCATTAGATGGACAGCAATGGCATCAGTAGACGTTTAAGAGATAATGATAGACCAAGGCCATAAAGTAAAGTGCTGGGAGATAAAATTGTCCTTGGGCCATCCCATCCGGGTGTGATACATATGTTCAGCAGTTATGTGATCAACATTTATAATATGGTGAAAACCCTAATATAGACAGTGTTGGAAAGTCGACAATAATGATACGAACAGTTTTGTTAGGATGACAACTGAAATGTAGACAATATTTGTTAGGTTGGCAATTCAAGTGTAGACAGTACTATTTCTTCAGTTAACAATAATATCCCTAACCCTAGCCCTATCGCTGTTGTAGCCCCCATCCCTTACCCTATCCCTGACTCTCTCCCTAACCCAGTGCCTAACCCTGTTTTAGCCCTAACTCGTACCCTGTTTCTAGCACTAGCACTATCCCTATCACTAACCCTAACCCTGTCCCTATTCCTACCCCTAACCCTACCCCTTACCCTATCCATAACCGTATCACTAACCCTAACACTAACCATATGATAATACAGTCGATATTTGAATTGTCCACCTAATAATATTGTCCACCATGTGAATTGTTGACCTAATAATACTCTTGACACCTAAAATGTCGACCAAATGAATGTCTAGCTTTCGACCGCATTTACACAAGATGATAAACCAAGGCCAAAATGTAAAATAGTGCAAGATGGATTTGCCCTTGAGCCCATACACCCACCCATATGTTAAAAAATGCACAAAGTTTCACTAACCTAACACTTCAGCGACAGGGACTGCCACATTTGTGGCTGAAGTTTTTTATTTATTTGGGCCCTCACAAAAGAGAACATTTTAGTTGTTGGTTATTGAACTGGAGAATAAATAAGTTTTTTTTTTAACAATTTACTATGAGGCATTTGCCTAGCAGTGGTCATCTTTCTTTATGTTTACAATGTCATCATCACCCTCATCATCATCTCTGATGTCAAGAACGGTATTCCTAATACAATTTGCAGTTAATTTTGATGAATATCAGTTTTTCTACATTCTTGGGATGTAGTGTCCTCCTACAATCACTCAAAATGTTCACATCTGTGCTAAACACGCTTTTCCGAGTTCACAATGGATAGTGAGCAGCTTTTGAACACCATAACTAGTTTGTACAACTGGCTTCTGCCTTTTTTTTTTTCCTCCCAGAAATCAAAGGGACTGTCTGAGATGATAATTTGGAAATTATCATTAAAATAATCATCCATCATTCTACTAATACAAGGTGCATCAGATTGAAACATGGTAGAAGTATCAGTATATTTGGGCATTTCTTTTAAGTCTGACCAGATGTCAAAACCTTTCACATCGGTGTGCTGTGTTGATTCATTATCAGTGTGACTTAGAAAAGTTATTTTCTGGAATTGGCAATTTTAGGAGAAGCTGAAGCAGGAGATGTGTCATGTGTGACTTACTAGGAGCTGTTTGCATCTGTGAAGATTTGTGGCAGTTGGATAGAAAGACTTTACATATCATCATCATCAACATTTATTTTTATAGTGCCAGAAATTTCCGTAGCGCTATACAATTGGGAACAGACATTAATAAGACAATACTGGGTAATAGATACAGACAGAGATGTAAAAGAACCCTGCTCGCAAGATTACAATCTATAGGACAATAGGAGTTTGAAACACAAGGGCACGTACTACATCATATTGCACACTGGACCAGCTAGAATGCAAAGGTAAAAGGTTTGAGTGGGCTGTGTGTAGCAATGTTGGTCAGAGGGTAGTTGTTTTGTGTTAGCTGTGTAGAGGGTGGCAATAGAGTAACCTAGGGAGATTAAGATGGTGGTTGAGGAATATCATAAGCTTGTCTGAAGAGGTGGGTTTTCAGAGAACGCTTGAAGGTTTGAAGACTAGAAGAAAGTCTTACTGTTGGAGGGAGGGAATTCCACCATGGGTGCAGCCCAAAAAAAGTCTTGTAACCGAGAATGGGAGAATGTGATGAGAATGGAAGAGAGATGCAGATCTTGTGCAGAACGAAGGTGCCAAATTGGGAGATATTTTGAGAAAGTGAGGAAATGTATGTCGGTGCAATTTAGTTGACGGCCTTGTATATTAGTAGAAGAATTTTATATTGGATTCGTTGAAATACAGGCAACCAATGTAGAGAATGACAGAGTGACTCAACAGAGGAAGAACGGTTTGCAAGGAAAATCAATCTAGTTGCTGTGTGCAACATAGAATGTAGGGGTTCAAGTCTGACTTTGGGAAGACCAGTAAGAAGGGAATTGCAAAGGGTTTTTGAGGTGTCTTGTGTGTATTCTGGAAATGTTCTTTAGATGTATGTAACATGATTTAGATATAGAATTGACGTGGGGAATAAACTATAGTTGTGAGTCAAAGATTACACCTAGGCAGCGAGCTTGCGGGGTGGGATTTATGGTCATGTTATCAACAGAAATAGAAATGGCAGACAGGAAGCTTCTGTTTTTGGGTGGGAATATTATTAATTCAGTTTTTGAAAGATTGAGTTGAGAAGACATCCAAGATGAAATGGCAGAAAGACAGTCAGTAACGCGAGACAGCACAGATTGTGAAAGATCAGTAGAGGATATATATATTTGTGTATCATCCGCATAGAGATGATACTGAAATTAACACTAAAAGAGTGATTAGATAGGAAGGATGAGAACCAGGATAGGACAGTACCTTCAAGACTTAGTTATTATAGTGTTTGTATGAGGAGAGAGTGGTCAACAGTGTCAAATGCAGCAGAGAGATCCAGGAGAATTAGAAGAGAGTAATGGTTTTAACTTTTTGCTGTGATCAAATCATTGACAACCTTGGTCAACGCAGTCTCTGTGGAGTGTTGAGAGCGAAAGCCTGATTGAAGAGGATCCAATAGGTTGTTTGCTGTAAGAAAGTGTGTGAGGCGAGTGTAGGCAATTCTCTCGAGAAGCTTGGAGGGGCATGGGAGCTGAGAGATGGGGCGGTAATTTGCGAAAGAGTTAGGGTCAGAATTTTGTTTTTTTTAAAATGGGAGTGCTTGAATAGTGATGGAAAAATACTAGTAGAAAGAGTTAGATTACAGATTTTAGTTAGAGGGGGAATGAGCACAGGAGACAGGAACCTACTAATTGTGAGGGACTGGGATCAAGAGGACAGGAGGTAGAGTAGGAAGATGAGAAGAGAGTAGAAACGTCTTCTTCATTTGTGAGATCAAATGAAGAGAGAGTGTCAGAGGGTGCTACAAAGGAATTTAGGTAATTGCTTGTTGAGGGAGATGATACCATTTCAAGTCTGATCTTGTCTATTTTGTCCTTGAAATAGGAAGCAAGATCCTGGGCACTGATGGTATTTGGAGAATTTGGGGTGGGAGGATTCAGAAGAGATTTAAATGTGTTAAAAAGTCATTTGGGGTTAGAAGCCTGAAAATAGATGAGAGATTGGAAGTATGTTTGTTTTGCAGTGTCCAGAGCATTTCTATAGGAGTGGTAGATACCAGCATATGTGATAAAATCATTAGAGGTACAAGATTTACGCCAGTGACATTCTGCTGTACGAGAAAGTTTTTGTAGAGTTTGTGTTACTTTAGTGTGCCACGGTTGGCAACGAAGTCTACAAGGAGTATGTAGTGTCGCTGGAGCCACTTGATCAAGGGCAGTTGCTAGGGTTTGGTGAAAATGGGGTACTGCCCGATCAGGGGAGGAGAATGTAGAAATTGGGGAGAGAAAGTGTTGGAGAGAGGTGGAAAACTGTTGAAGATCAATAGAGTTGATATTCCTGCGGTTATGAGGAGGCTTGACACAGGGAGGGTAAAGAACTGGGGGTGAGCGAGTAGCTAATAAGGTGATGATCCGAGAGGGGGAAATGAGTGTTAAGGAAATCAGAAACTGAGCATAGTCTAGAGAAAACAAGATCAAGACAGTGGCCATCCTGATGAGTAGCGGATTCAATCCACTGGGAGAGGTCAAGTGTGGAGTTTAGAAAGAGTAGTTTGGAAGCAGAATTGGAATGTGGATTAGAAATAGGGATGATTAAATCACCCATGATGATGGTGGGGATGTCAGAAGATAAGAAGTGAGGGAGCCACACTGAGAAGTGCTCAAGAAATTGTTGGTGTGGTCCAAGGGGGCGATAGATGACAGCAACACGCATAGATAATGGGTTAAAAATCCTAACAGCATGTACTTCAAAAGATGTGAACTTGAGTAATTGAACCTAGGATCAAACATAGTTGCCAAAATGTAGTGATCCAATTTCAGGATGCTTCAAACCCTTGGGTCCTGATAAAATTAATAAAGAACTAGTCTACAAGGGAGACATACTTTGCAGAATTTCCAAGTTTCATCTCCTCACTCTGCTTCTCCAGCTGCTTTTCTAATAGTTTGATTACTGGTATGACTTGACTCAGACTGGCAGTGTTTCAACTCACTTCATTTGTTATTATTTCTAATGGTTTCATTAACTTGCAGAAAACAGTAAGGATTCTCGATTGTGCTGGAGTAAGGAAACATGCTCCCCCTATCTCCTGCTTTATGTGCAATTCTTGATGGCTTGTTGCTATTACTCTAGTCGCTGAAGCATGTAAAGTGTGGAATTCCACCTTGTTACTACATCCTGCTTCAGTTGGTGGCATGGCAGATAATATTTTTTATTTCACATCTTTTCAAAACTCATTCTCAGCTTGGCTTTACTACAGTATATCAACATCTATCATTGCGTAAATAAACATTGACTCATCAGCATGCAAAAGTAAGCACATAATCTCTATAATATTATATCTTGACAAGGAACAAGCAAAGTGATATCGGAGGACTGGTGAAATCACTGGAGCTATGAATATTTGATGCGAGAGATAGTTCGGATTGTCTGCGCTAGTGATAAGTATTTGCTGTCTTCAAAGATGTACCAGGAATTCCGGCTTATGAATAATTGATGCTGACATTTAAGTTATAGTTAGCCAAAGTAATAAAATGATCACTGGATGTAACAAAAACGAAGAAAAAATTGTATATAAATAGGTAACAGCAAACATTATACATAACTGAATGAAACAAACCGGAGTGTGGCATTGAGATAAGCTGTATAAATGATGAACAGAAAAAATAAAAATAGTTCAATATGTAATGGCTATGTTTGTAATTTCAAAATACAATGGATATGGGTATGTATTGTATGGCATCTAAAAGGACTATGAGTGTAGATACACCTGAGCGATGGCTTTCCACCAGTGGTACATTCAGTCCAAGCTGAAGTCACAGCATCTTTTATAGCTGTGAAATTAGAGATCTTTGGTCTATATAGCAAATCAGCTGACGGAATAATTGTTTAAGTTGTGATGACTCTGGTTTTATCTGAAAGTACCACTGGGACAAAACAAACACCCGAGTGTATGAGTTCTGTAGAAAATAAAACAGTGAAAAACTAAAAACCAAAATTTAGGGGAAATAAACACAATGGAACGTGGTAATGCTCTCAGCAATCATAACAGGATAACAACCTACAAAGCATGACTTTGCACTATTTAACAAAGCCCCCAGGCCAGTGAAGTAAACCTAGAGAGCCTTCGCCAGGGCCTCTACTGATGCTTCCTGATCTTTCAGGCAATTCTATTTAACAAAGACAGCGATGATGCAAGCATCCTGGCAACCTTTTATTGATAAATTGGGTAATACAAGATTTTCTATAGATGAGATAAGCAGCGATAGGAATCCTTTCATATCGCAGGGACTGGATAAATAGATCCCATATTCTATAATAAAGCAACATGTGTGTCCAACATTATTAAAAGCAGGAAAAGCATAGGTATTTGTGACGCTTTTTCATACATTTAAAAAACACACATGAAATCATTTTGGGCTTACGGAGGAGGTGATTTCTAGCCATCTAAGCTACAATGACAATTGGACATCAGTGAGACCTCCTCAAGGCTAATTTTACATTTTACCTGGGCAGAACAAGTAGCAGTTCCATAATAATAAATAGAAATATGCAGAGAGGTAAGATTGTCTGTGAACAATGATTTATGTTCTCATGATTAACAGAACATTTATTTTAAAGACCTCCACACAAACTTGATGTTGTCCACTTTGGACAGCCCCTTCTTAACTAATCCTGCTCCCCATCCCACTCACATATAACAACTAGAGGAACCCTCCCTGTTACATGAACAGAAGAGCTGACTCTCACCATGGCTCTCAATGCTAGATGACTTAGTCTGTCCATAGAGGTCTATTGAAGTTCAATGGAGTTCATGCAATGTGCTAAATTTCCCTGCTCCATTACATGTAACAGAGGGGTTCACTGGGGATCCCCATATTTATATTTCTATATAAAGAGAGGAGAATTCATTAAAAATGGTTTCTTCTAAAGTGTACCATCCCTTTAAAATGTAGCTTGGTCTGGAGGTAATGGGTCTTGTTTATGACACAGAAGAATGCATCCTGATAGTATAATTTGCTTTTTGCAGGGGCACCTATTTATCAGCCTCGTACACAGGTGGACGCCCACATTCCAGCCTCTGGAATTACCATAGAATAAGCACCTGGTGCCTAGTGTTGTGTGGTTGTGGATGCAGCAGGAAACTGCCATGGTGGAATAACTCAAAGCATCACTTTACATCCCGCCTACTATCACTTCAGCACCAACCTCTTTATTATTTCATTACTGCTAATTTTAGCCTCATTTATTTATTAAATTAGGGTGTGAATGAATGTTTTAATGAATTTATTGCGCCTAAAACATACTAGAAACTCACCTGGAAGGTATAGAAGTCGCCCTTTTAAACACATACAGTGACTGAGGCCAAATCTCTGTCACCTCTGAGGATGTGTAAATATGAAATCCTTTAGCTGGTAGTAAAATGCTTGTCTGCACCCCCCTCACCATCCCAACAGGAAAAATCTCTGCAAACGCTCCCTATACCCCTTGAATCTTGCTTAAATATTTAATCCAGCAAAACAAGATCTTCTTTTTCCATGTGGGTGCAATACCAGATGCCCAACTATACTTAGCTTGTATTCAGCATCCACCCAGTTCCTCCCATCAGCAGAAACTAATTTTTGCTTTCCCTTCCAGAGCTGACAATTTAAAATGCATTTATACGTCATTATGTACAGAGTGCTGTACTCTTTATTCCTCCACTTTGCCTTCTTCACACTACTTTTCTCCCTACTGATTGATGTGTATCAATTTGTCTATATATGTTGTATATTATGCAATAGTACTCCTGTACAAAGTAAAGCCGCATGTTAACACTATATGGGTGAAGCAGTCTCTAGTGTAGTATGTTTTTAATTTCACTAACTAATAAACTGGGGAAAAGCTTCAACTTGTGTACCATGTGAACTAAAGTCTACCTCATCTGAATGTAATATTTGGTTGTACCATTGTGTTTTTAATACTTTTATTCAATGAGGTAGAAACTAGAAAATATAATAAAGCGCTATAAATAACTAATAAAATATGCACAATTATAAAAATAAGTCACAATCTCACGGGTCCTTACTGCAGCTGTAGAGGGAAAGTGTTGATTCCCACAAACAAGATGCAGCACAAAAAAGAGAAAAACAGCGCAAACCAGGATCTGTGGAGGGTGCTAAATTCCTTCTCAGATACCAATATCCATCAGAAAAATTAATATATGTAATAAAAAATCAAAAAACAAATATCACAAAAAAGCAAAAAAAGCAAATAAATGGAATGAATCGCTATAATGAAATTATAAACAATGTTTAATATACACAATTAAAAAAGCACTCATGATTTGAATGACAGTGATCTACAATGATTTTCAGTTCATGAAGCAAACATAACAATCAGCTGCAGCTGGTAATAAATAACATATGCCATATATTGATCAATCTAAATTCAACTATTGTTAAACAATAAAGATAAACAGGGTCGGACTGGCCCAGCGGACTACCGGTAAAACCACCGGTAGGCCACGCTACCTTACGGCCACACCCCCTTGTAGTAGTGGACGGAGCTTACCTGGAGGCCCGTTGACGTCATCCAGGGTGCCCGCAGTCCTCTCCGCAGTCCCCGCTGCTGCAGATGTTAGGCTGTCAGTGACAGCCAGTCATCTTTCAAATACGATCGCAGCTGCGATCATGTGACCCGTCCCCTCCTCCTGTGATGATGTTCCTGCCGCCGCTGAAGGGAGAAGAAGCAGAGAGGCTGCAGCATTCAACATATGGGTAAGTAGACTTTAAACCACTTGTTTATATTGTTTGTGCTACCACTATGTATATATACATACACACACCATATATGTATATATACATGTGTGTGTATATATATGTATATATTAGGGATAAGCGCGCTCGGATTTCTGAAATCCGAGCCCACCCGAACGTTGCGGATCCGAGTCGGATCCGAGACAGATCCGGGTATTGGCGCCAAATTCAAAAGTGAAACTGAGGCTCTGACTCATAATCCCGTTGTCGGATCTCGCGATACTCGGATCCTATAAATTCCCCGCTAGTCGCTGCCATCTTCACTCGGGCATTGATCAGGGTAGAGGGAGGGTGTGTTAGGTGGTCCTCTGTGCTGTTTAGTTCTGTGCTGTTTAGTTCTGTGCTGTTTAGTTCTGTGCTGTTTAGTTCTGTGCTGTTTAGTTCTGTGCTGTTTAGTGCTGTGCTGTGCTGTGCTGTGCTGTGCTGTGCTGTGCTGTGCTGTGTTCTGCAGTATCAGTCCAGTGGTGCTGTGTGCTGTGCTCTGTCCTTCTGAGGTCAGTGGTGCTGCTGGGTCCTGTGCTGTGTCCTGTTCAGTCCAGTGGTGCTGTGTCCTGTGCTCTGTGCTTCTAAGGGCATAGTTATTTCCCCAATATTCCCCTGTGTTTAAAAAAATAAAAAAAAGTTTTTTTTATAAAATACCAAAAACTACTTTAATATTTTTTAATTACCACAAAATTTTCACAACCAATCCTGCAGTATAAGCCCATTGGTACTGCAATATTACCAAGTTCACACATTCAGCAGTAAAAGTCCAGTGGTACTGCAATATTACAAAGTTTACACATTCTGCAGTATCAGTCCAGTGGTGCTGTGTCCTGTGCTCTGTCCTGCTGAGTTCCGTAGTGCTGCTGGGTCCTGTGCCGTGTCCTGTTCAGTCCAGTGGTGCTGTGTCCTGTGCTCTGTGCTTCTAAGGGCATAGTTATTTCCCCATTATTCCCAAGTTTGTAAAAAAAAAAAAAAAAGTAAAAAAAAAAAAAAATTAAAAAAAAAAAAAAATATATAATAATTATAACCAAATTTGCAAAACCAATCCAGCATTATAAGTCCATTGGTACTGCAATATTACCAAGTTCACACATTCTGCAGTATCTTGTGCTACATATAATGGAGACCAAAAATTTGGAGGATAAAGTAGGGAAAGATCAAGACCCACTTCCTCCTAATGCTGAAGCTGCTGCCACTAGTCATGACATAGACGATGAAATGCCATCAACGTCGTCTGGCAAGCACGATGCCCAATCTCCTAGTACAGGGCATGTAAAATCCAAAAAGCCCAAGTTCTCAAAAAACAGCAAAAAAAGAAACTTAAAATCATCTGAGGAGAAACGTAAAGTTGGCAATATGCCAATTACGACAAGTAGTGGCAAGGAACGGCTTAGGCCCTGTCCCGTGTTCATGACTAGTGGTCCAACTTCACCCAAGGATCAAAGCCCTCCTCCCCCCCCCCTACAAAAAATTTAAGAGAGTTATGCTGTCAGCAACAACAACAAAACAGCAAACAACTCTGCCTTCTAAACAGATGACATCACAAATCCCCAAGGCGAGTCCAAGGGTGTTGTTGGTTGTGAACCCTGACCTTCCCATCACTGTACGGGAAGAGGTGACTCCATCCAGCATTTGCAGCACGCCCTCTGCATATGCTGGAAGGATCACCCACAGTCCAGTTACAGATTTGGCTAATGAAGGTGTGAATGTTGTGCACTGGGAGGAGGATATTGATGTAGCTGGCGCTGAGGAGGATGTTGATGATTATGATGCAGACAGATACCAAATTGCATTTCTCAATTTCTATTTATATTCTAGATTATATAACGGCTGAAAAGTTTTCTGTTTTACTCCTAGTGGAGAGGGGATCTGATGCAGACAGATACCAAACTGCCTTTGTCCATTTCTTTGTATATTTGAATTGCTAGTTCTACAGTCTATGCAGGCTGCTTTATTTATATTCAACTACAAGTGTAGGGCGGGGGGGGGCATAGATAGCCACCAAAGTAACGTGGTCCATTTAATTTCACTTTCTAGCTCCACAGTCTGTGCAGCCTGCTTTTTTTTATCTTCAAAGTATTTATATTTACAAGCCTTGCAATCTAAATTAACTAGAGGTAGTGACGTGGTAGAACTCCAAAAGGCAGTTTGGAAGCCCCTGTACAAACTGGCTCTATTTTTTAACTGAGTTGTCCCCCCTCCAGTGTGTACTCGGAAAGAGTTTTTAGTGCAGCGGGGAACCTGGTCAGTGAGCGGCGAAGGAGGTTGCTTCCTCACAACGTTGAAAAAATGATGTTTATAAAAATGAATAATCAATTCCTCAATGAAGTACAGCACTGCCCTCCAGACAGTACAGAGGGACTGTGGTTGTGGAGTCCAGCGGGGACGAATTGATAATGTGTGAGGAGGAGGAAGTACACACTGTAGGGGGAGAGGAATCAGAGGTTGAGGATAAGGACGACATCTTTCCTCAGTAGAGCCTGTTTAGTTTGTACAGGGAGAGATGAATTGTTTTATTGGTGTGGGGGCCCAAACAAACCAATCATTTCAGCCACAGTTGTTTGGTAGGCCCTGTCGCTGAAATGATTGGTTTGTTAAAGTGTGCATGTCCTATTTCAACAACATAAGGGTGGGTGGGAGGGCCCAAGGACAATTCCATCTTGCACCTTTTTTTTTGGCATTATGTGACCATTCAACAGTCGTTTGCCATGTTCAAAAAGTAAAAGAAAATGCCAACAAATTCAATAAATTAAATCAAAAGTTAAATGCCCTGTCATTATTTAAAACAAGAGGTTTTGACGTGCTAGAATTAGTGTAGTGTTAAGATGTTATAAACACTACACTTGGAAATTGGAGGAGGTAATGTGGCCCCGGTATCAAATAGGGTACCGGGGCCACCCCACTATGCAGTCCAGATACTTGTTTGGTGGAATTCCGACACGTGGAGGGTTTTTTAATTATATTGTGGCCTCGGTACCAAATTGTGTACCGGGGCCACCACACTACGCAGTCAAGATACTTGTTTGGTGGAATTCAGACCAGTTGAGGGTTTTATTATTATATTGTGTGGACCACTCTATCTATACCACACTACAACTCTATACCACTCTATTTCCTACTTTAATTCTATTTAATTCTATTTCCTACTTTAATTCTATTACTAATTAATTAACATAAAGAGGAACAAAAAAAACCAATTTTACCAAAAGTATAATATGACTTAGACTTACAAACACTACACTTGAAAGATCGTGCCTTTAAATGAAAAAGTAAGTCTTCATTGCACGACTATGTGCAACAGGGACAGTTTTTTTCTTTACAAAGTCAACTAATAACACTTGGACCCTGTCTGTCTTTAACATACTTAATGGGATCTCAATGACGAATTGTCTGTAGCATGTTTGGAGGAGGTATTGTGGCCCCGGTATCAAGTTGGGTACCGGGGCCACCCCACTACGCAGTCCAGATACTTGTTTGGTGGAATTCTGACACGTGGAGGGTGTATTTATTTTATTGTGGCCCCGGTATCAAGTTGGGTACCGGGGCCACCCCACTACGCAGTCCAGATACTTGTTTGGTGGAATTCTGACACGTGGAGGGTGTATTTATTTTATTGTGGCCCCGGTATCAAGTTGGGTACCGGGGCCACCCCACTACGCAGTCCAGATACTTGTTTGGTGGAATTCTGACACGTGGAGGGTGTATTTATTTTATTGTGGCCCCGGTATCAAGTTGGGTACCGGGGCCACCCCACTACGCAGTCCAGATACTTGTTTGGTGGAATTCTGACACGTGGAGGGTGTATTTATTTTATTGTGGCCCCGGTATCAAGTTGGGTACCGGGGCCACCCCACTACGCAGTCCAGATACTTGTTTGGTGGAATTCTGACACGTGGAGGGTGTATTTATTTTATTGTGGCCCCGGTATCAAGTTGGGTACCGGGGCCACCCCACTACGCAGTCCAGATACTTGTTTGGTGGAATTCTGACACGTGGAGGGTGTATTTATTTTATTGTGGCCCCGGTATCAAGTTGGGTACCGGGGCCACCCCACTACGCAGTCCAGATACTTGTTTGGTGGAATTCTGACACGTGGAGGGTTTTTTAATTATATTGTGGCCTCGGTACCAAATTGTGTACCGGGGCCACCACACTACGCAGTCAAGATAGATAGATGCGTATCATAGATAAAGTACATTCAGTGGTGTGGGGCAAATTGAAAAATATTCAAAATGCACTGACATTATCAAAAACAAGAGGTTGTCACACGCTAAAACTCCAACATGTATATGATGGAGAGGATGGAGGAGCAGCCGTATGTGTAGTGTAATGCAGACCTGTTGAAGGTTTTTTATATATTTTATTGTGGTGCCCAGTGCCCACTCCTCTACGCAGTCCAGGTACATTTATTGGTGCGATTCATAAAAGTTCAGGGTTTTTAATATATTGTGGTGACCCACTCCTCTACGCAGTCCAGGTACATTTATTGGTGCGAATCAAACAAGTTGATGGTTTTCTTATTATATATATTGTGGTGACCCACTCCTCTACGCAGTCCAGGTACATTTATTGGTGCGATTCATAAAAGTTCAGGGTTTTTAAGATATTGTGGTGACCCACTCCTCTACGCAGTCCAGGTACATTTATTGGTGCGATTCATAAAAGTTCAGGGTTTTTAAGATATTGTGGTGACCCACTCCTCTACGCAGTCCAGGTACATTTATTGGTGCGATTCATAAAAGTTCAGGGTTTTTAATATATTGTGGTGACCCACTCCTCTACGCAGTCCAGGTACATTTATTGGTGCGATTCATAAAAGTTCAGGGTTTTTAAGATATTGTGGTGACCCACTCCTCTACGCAGTCCAGGTACATTTATTGGTGCGATTCATAAAAGTTCAGGGTTTTTAATATATTGTGGTGACCCACTCCTCTACGCAGTCCAGGTACATTTATTGGTGCGATTCATAAAAGTTCAGGGTTTTTAATATATTGTGGTGACCCACTCCTCTACGCAGTCCAGGTACATTTATTGGTGCGAATCAAACAAGTTGATGGTTTTCTTATTATATATATTGTGGTGACCCACTCCTCTACGCAGTCCAGGTACATTTATTGGTGCGATTCATAAAAGTTCAGGGTTTTTAATATATTGTGGTGACCCACTCCTCTACGCAGTCCAGGTACATTTATTGGTGCGATTCATAAAAGTTCAGGGTTTTTAATATATTGTGGTGACCCACTCCTCTACGCAGTCCAGGTACAATTATTGGTGCGAATCATAAAAGTTCAGGGTTTTTAATATATATTGTGGTGACCCACTCCTCTACGCAGTCCAGAAAGATACCTTGTTGCAACGTTTTGGACTAATAACTATATTGTGAGGTGTTCAGAATACACTGTAAATTAGTGGAAATGCTTGTTATTGAATGTTATTGAGGTTAATAATAGCCTAGGAGTGAAAATAAGCCCAAAAACTTGATTTTTAAACTTTTTATGTTTTTTTCAAAAAAAATCCGAATCCAATACCTTAAATCCGAACCGAGACCTTTCGTCAAGTGTTTTGCGAGACAAATCCGAACCTCAAAAATAACGAAAATCCGGATCCAAAACACAAAACACGAGACCTCAAAAGTCGCCGGTGCACATCCCTAGTATATATACATATATATATATATATATATACACACACATGTATATATACATATATGGTGTGTGTATATGTATATATATGTGTGTGTGTGTATGTTTATATATATATATATATATATATATATATATATATATATATAAAGTGTGTGTGTGATTTGAGAGCACTATTGCATGGCATACGTGAATTGGGGCACTATTGCATATGGAATATGTGATTTGGGGGGCACTACTGTGGGCATAATATCAATTGGGGACACAATAGCATGGCATATGTGAATTTTGGTTATTACTGTGTGGCATAACATTGGGGCACAACATTGTTTGGGGACACTACTGTTTGGTATAATGTTGTTTGGGGGCACTACTGTGTGGCATATCGTTGCTTTGGGCACTACTGTGTGGCATAATGTTGTAAGGGGGCACTACTATGTGGCATAGGGGGGCTGCCTATCTATACTAAACTATAGGGGGGCTAACTATGCTAAACTATAGTGAGGGGGGCTGCCTATGCTAAACTATAGTGGGGGGGCTGCACAGAGAACATTAATGTTGGGGTTGGTTGGAGGGAAATAGATCTATTTATCAAATGTGAGCACTATTACTTTAATGTTGAGGCTGGAGAGAGACCTAATTATTAAATGTGGGTGCTGTTGATTTAATGGCAGGGATGGTTGGCGTTTCTAAATGTAGCCATTATTTTTTTCAAGTAGGGCCCTCAACATTCCAGGATCCAGACATGCCACAACTACAGAAACAAGCAGCTACAGGTGGTAAAAGTGACAAGAACAGGTAGGACAGTCAGTCAAATGTTCTGAGTCTAATGCAGGCTTGGCTAACCTGTGGTACTCCAGGTATTGTGAAACTACAAGTCCCAGCAAACCCTTACAGCAATAAGCTGCTATATATTGGCAAAGCATGCTGGGGCTTGTAGTTTCACAACACCGGGAGTGCCACAGGTTAGTCAAGCCTGGTCTAGTGGGACAATCCTGATTTTTGGTGACTGTTCTGCCCAATCTAAGGGACAGGTCAACACTGTGTACTCATTATACACATGGTGTTGCCAAGGTTCATAGTTACTCCATTTTTTTGCTTTACTTTCCTTAATGAATCAGGCCCATGGTGCTAGTATTAGTGACTTGTATGATTCTACCTACCTTAATGTCTGAGACTTGTTTGAACGAAGTCCACGCCGAAAGTTCCACAATATTCATTACACGCCCAAAATGTTCATCTTTTATTAATTTTCTAATGTCAGGGCCTGTAAAAATGCCTTCATTCAGTTTAGCATCGGATATGTTAGGGAATTTGGTGCAAAGATATTTGAATATTTGAATGTTTCTCCATCTTTAGGCAGCGCTTTTACAAATTGTTTCATCAGTCCTAATTGTATAGGTAGAGGTGGAAGTAAAACTTTGTTTGGATCTACTAAACTGGATTTGCTAAGACTAGATGACTCCTCGACTAACCATGATTCCTCTGAAGAATTATTGAGCGTAAGTCCCGCTGCTGCTGCTGCTGCTGCTGGGGGTCGATCTTCAACCCAGAAGAATACTACTAGTAGTTTACAATAATTGACTGTTAAACAATCCTTTGCTAGAGGAAGAAAGTAGGAAAGCTGTCAAACAGTCGCAAAGTGGATCACAGACTATGCTAGTATTAGATCTGCATACAATATCCACTATTAATGCAGCTGGTTTTAGACAGTTACTTGAGGTCTTCTGTCCCTATTACCAAATTCCATCACGACACCATTTTGCTAGAAAAGCTATTTCTCACCTCTACCAGAAAGTTCGTAAAATTAAATTATTGGGCTACAAAATGCCATTCTACCCACTGTACACTTAACCACAAGCGGAACTGGGCAAATTAAAGATTATATGACTGTGACAGACCACTGGGTTGGTGATTCGCCTTCACCAGCAGGAACAGCAGCAGCATGTACCTAAGTACGTCACATTTTTCAGAAGTAGGCTACTTTGTGTATCAGCGGCTTCACTAAGAGGCATACAGCTGACAATCTGTTACAAAAAGTAAGGGATGTCATTGCAACATGGCTAAACATGCTTGGACTCCCCTGAGGATATGTGATTTCTGATAACGCCACCAATATTGTTACAGCATTACAGCGGGGGGAATTCCATCACATTTCCTGTTTTGCTCACACATTCAACTTGGTGTTACAGAACTTTTTAAAAAAATGACAATGACATGCAGGAGATTCTGTTGTGTCCCAAAAAAATTAGGGTCATTTTCGGGAATCTGCAACAACATGTAGGAGAAAGCAGCAGCTGCAAGAAGACTAGATTTGAGGGGGAATGTACTTTAGTCCAGCGTAGTCATCTGTGAAGAGAGTGCAGACACGGTTAACTTGAGTCAAGTGATTGCCTTAATTATACTTTTTGAGAAGCAGCTAGAGAAATTGAAGGATAAAATTAAACTAAGCAAATCCGCTAATTATATTGTAATTGTAGATCTAGCACTTAATTCGCTTCGCCAAGATCCAAGAGCTATCGACATCTTGTAATGACGTCTCCTCCTTCAGTTTCTCTGGCAACTGCTTCTCGGAAAAAACTTAGCTTTCCCAAGACACCCAGTGGTGATGCACAACATTTTGACATTTTCTCTGCTTTAAAAGAATTGCCCAAAAATTGTGACAGCTTTGCCATAAAATGAACTACAAATTCCATGAGGAAGGCCATTATCGGCAATTGCTTCAAAGTACACAGACTGTGATGATGGATTCCAGCGGGGATAAATTAGTCTTGTTTGAGTATGATGTACACAATGATGAGGGCGAATATGATGACAGTCTAGATTGCAGGTGCTGAAATCTAGCTAAGAGAAGGGAGCTACCTGATGCTGGCATGCCTGCTGATATTTTGGTTAGAGTGGTATCTTGGCAATTTTATGTTTTTCTACAGTAAACTTTCACCTTTCCTAGAGAGGTTTTTTTTCTTCAAAAAGGTACAAGCTTTTTATTTACATTTTTGTTTCCCTGACTTAAAACCACTGTGCACTTGAACATAGGCCTATGCACATGATGTAGAGGGATTAGTATCATCATGACTGAGACTGGAGAGTGACAACAACAATGTCACCCCTCCGGTCTCTGTATGAGCTATGGCACAATACAATGTCACTGGAGACTTTGAAGATCACTGACAGCCCTATTATTACAATTTTTGTTTCAGTACTGATCCCTGCCACCTCTCCTGTTTCTGAGTGAGCTATGGTACAGTAAAATGTAACTGCAGATTTAGACCAAGCCAGCCAACCTTATAATTTCTATTTCAGCAATGACTCTTAACAATGGAGCACTACTCTTTGTCTGTAACCTATATAACACAGTATAATTTGCCTGCAAATTCAGAAGACAAGCCTGCTAGCCCTCCTATTTCTATTTCAGCATTGACTCTTAGCAATGGAGCACTCCTCTTTGTCTGTTACCTATATAACACTTCTGAATTTGCCTGCAAATTCAGAAAAAAAGCCTGCAAGGACTAGAATTTGGATTTCAGCAATGACAATTAGCAATGCAGCTCCCCTTTTTGTGTTACCTATATAACACTGTAGAATTTTACTGCAGAATTACACCAACCCTGACAGCACTATTTATTTTTATTTTTATGCAATGAGAATTACCAACGCAGCTCTACTTTTTGTATGTTACCTATATAACACTGTGGAATTGGACTGCAGAATTACATCAACCCTGTAAGCACTATTATTTGTATTTTTCTGCAATGAGCTTTAACGCAGGAGATCTCCTATCTGTGTGTTACCTATAAAACAGTAGAATTGGACTGCAGAATTACACCAACCCTTCCAGCAACAATAGTATTTGTATTTTTCTGTAGTGAGATATAACACTGGAGCTATAGAGCTCTCCTGAATGTCACTGATTACTTTCTTTAACACTGCTACCACCCTCCTCTTTCAATTCTCTAACTTTTGCCTGCCCAACTGCTCTATACTCTATGCTACCCCTTCTGTATCCCTCTCTCAAATGACGCTAGATCGCCATGGAGGGCGGTATTTATAGACTCCAAAACTCACGAGATCCGACAACCTCACAATGTTTTGCCTCGTTTTGGAATCCGAAAGAGCGCGAAAGTACCGATATCTATCTATCTATCTATCTATCTATCTATCTATCTATCTATATATATATATATATATATATATATATATACTCTAATAACAGCGCCAACTTTTAACTCTCTACCAGACTGACACCCAATTGATCAGCAATTTATTCTAGCTGACTGATCTCTAAAGAAATACTTTTTTTTGAATTTTTTTTATAAAAAATTTAATCACAGCTTGTCACAGGATAACAACACTGTAGATTATCTGCTGGTGTTGGCACTACTCAGGGGGAGGTGTGGAGTATAGGTTTCGCTGTACGAGATGCGCAGGTCACGATCCTCCAACTGAACCACCAGCGAGGTAACGGAAAGTAGAGGGTAGTCAGACAGGCCGGGTCGGTATCGTGCAGACAGCAGAAGTACACTAGGGAGATCCAGGAGGAGTGGTCACAGACAAGCCAGCTATTGTTTTGTTTTCAATGTAAACTCACTGTCTCACCCTGTCTTTGCTGTAGTTCTTAGTCTAAATGTAATATTTGGAGCACAGATTTGCAGCCACCCTCCTCCTTACACTCTCTCTTCTAAAATGGCAGATGAGAAGACGAGGGAGGGAAATATCAATCTGAAAAATATCGATCTAAATCTCGCGATATCCAACATAATCCCGGAAATGGCGTTTTGTCTCTTTTTCAGATCTGATTTTGGCGCGGGAAACCGAGTCATGTTTTGGTTCTACTTTTGAACCCCAAAACTCCGATCTGTCGGATTTCTCAGAATATGAACCGCTCATCTCAATTTTATGTTCATATGTCTATACTACATATCAATGGACAATCTTCATAGATGAGTCTGTAAACAATACCGTATATACAGGAATACACCAGACGGGTACAAATACCAGGAAGATATTAGAAAATGATAACTCCAGCAATACGCCGGATTGGGATAGATACCAAGGACAATATTGGAAGATGAAGATACCAGGAACACACTGGAAGATGATGAAACCAGGAAAACACTGGAAGAAAGTCAGCTGGTCAGAAAAGCAAGAGCAGTCTTGACATGATTATAAAGATTTCTGTTGCAATCCCAGCTGCCTAAAATAGTGCAGGTGAAATGAAAAGCCCAGTAGCTGGCACCCAGTGAGAAAATACCAAAGGTTATAAATAGAGGGTGCAAACCCAAACTGCAATTTAGCAACCTCCAGGATCTGGGAAAATCTGCCGAGCCAGTGTAGCTCCCTCCCAATGGCTCTGCCTGGAGGAGTGATCCAGACACCGGTGTGCAGCTTACAAGGTGTGGCATGTGACAGTTACATGTACTAAATAAAAGGATGTTGTGTCATCATGACTTTCTGTTGACTACATCTTCAGACTTCCTGTAGACTACTTCCTCAGACTTCCTGTAGACTACTTCCTGTAGACTACATTCTCAGACTTTCTGTAGACTACATCCTCAGACTTCCTGTAGACTACATCCTCAGACTTCTTGTAGACTACTTCCTGTAGACTACATCCTCAGACCTTGTAGACTACTTCCTGTAGACTACATCCTCAGACTTCTTGTAGACTACTTCCTGTAGACTACATCCTCAGACCTTGTAGACTACTTCCTGTAGACTACATCCTCAGACTTCCTGTAGACTACTTCCTGTAGACTACACCCTCAGACTTCCTGTAGACTACTTCCTGTAGACTACATCCTCAGACCTTGTAGACTACTTCCTGTAGACTACATCCTCAGACTTCTTGTAGACTACTTCCTGTAGACTACATCCTCAGACCTTGTAGACTACTTCCTGTAGACTACATCCTCAGACCTCCTGTAGACTACTTCCTGTAGACTACACCCTCAGACTTCCTATAGACTACTTCCTGTAGACTACATCCTCAGACCTTGTAGACTACTTCCTGTAGACTACATCCTCAGACTTCATGTAGACTACTTCCTGTAGACTACACCCTCAGACTTGATTGTTGGTGTGGCCAACAAGTGATAGTGGAGTCTGTGTAAATCATACTTGCCAACTCTCCCGGAATATCCGGAAGACTCCCGAAATCTGGGTCAGTCTCCCGGGCTCCCGGGAGAGAGGGCAATTCTCCCGATTCCCTGGCGACGGTGGAAATTGAATGGGGGAGGCGGGGCTTATCGGCGTCACGGACGCGTCATTGTGGCCCCGCCCCCTGTTTTATTGGACGGGAAAAGTGGTGACGGCTTTAGGGGCGGGGCTAACGGCGCGCTTCTTTGAGCCCCGCCCCCACACACCCACCTGACCCCCGGACCTCCCGGAACTTAACCTGCCAATGTTGGCAACTATGGTGTAAATGTGAGTCTTGATGCCACTCACAGTCATTGTGTGTCTGTGAAAATGTAACTTTGTGTGCCAGTCTGTAAATACGAGTCTCTGTCAGTCAATATCTGAGTGTTAAAAAACAGATTTTAAATTTGTGTATTTGAAGGAAAAATGTACCCTTTACTTTAAGTTATTACAGATATTTAGTAATAAAGAAAGAAGATAAAAAAGTGTGTTTTATTGTGGGGCACAAATCAAACAAACTAAAGTCTGTTAATACCTATAATATTTATTATTCATTTGGCTTACGAAAATAAAAAAAACACAACTTTATTGTTTAAATTTTTGTTATGCCTATATATAATATAAAATAATAACAATACATCAGAGAATATATTAAAATGTGTAGTGTACGTACACGCTGGGAGTCTCCAGTCCTTAGTTGAAAAAAAAATACTCACTCTTATATGAATTATTTATCAGAGCAATAAATTTAGCACTAGAGACTAGTACCAATGAGTGATAGATCTTTATTCAGATCATTTTGGAGTCACTACCGCATAGTGCGGCTCAAACCGAGAGGGTTAGTTTAGATTATTTGTCACTCCTATAATAAATAATTATAACGTATGAATGTAACTGCGTTTGTAAGAGTTTATCTATCACTCCGCCGCTGAACATATCTAATCGTGTTCTGAATGATAACTCAAATTCAGTCTCTAAGAACCACACACATTAGACTGTCTTGTGAATTGAAGTTTTAAATCACCCGATACATACAGTTCTTTCCTTATTAAAAAGATTTACAAGAAGCTAGATACGATTGAGTACTAAATAAGCTGCTTCTTATACAGCAAGCAGCTGTAACATAAATTTGACCGATCGTCACTTAAAAGATACAATGTAATGTATGGAGTAAAGTGTTCTTTTTACTATTAAACATTTAAAACCTTTTCTTTACCTCAATAATTTTTAACTAGCTGGATATTATTCCACTTACGTACTAAGAGCTTAACAAGCTGCTTTTTAAATAGTGAACAGTCATAACAGCTTGTTCTATGAAGTGGAAATTCTAATTGTGAAACACATAGAGCCTGCTTGCAGTTATAAGAACTCATAGCAAGTTTAAATATCATGACACCTACATTACATACTAGGCTTCAAGCATACATATATATATATATATATATATATATATATATATATATATATATATATAAACACACACACACTGTATGTCACGGGCACTAGGAGTCTTTACCCAGGGATCACCAGGTGATAAGCTTACCAGAGCAGTATAGGTGGTAATATGGTACTCTGGTAGCAGGGTGATCACGGAACAGGAGACAGCAGATGATAGAGATGCTCAGGAAAGTCTATGACTAGCAGCACTGGTGATATATATGTAGTAATACACGAGGAACTGTATGGACAAAGGACATGTGAGGGTAGTCAGTGGTCTGCGGTAGCAAGTTGTACCACTGCTATAGTGAGGAGGAATGTCCAACAGAAACGAGGAGGTGATGAGAGTCAGCGGTCTGCGGTTAGTAAGTTGTAACGCTGTCTGGGTGAAGGAATGGAATCCAAGTGGAGGTATCCGGGGAGTCAGTGGTCTGCGTTAGCAAGTTGTACCACTGCTATGTGAGAGGATACTGGAACAGGTGACACGGGAAACAGGGATCAGTGGTCTGCCTCTAGCAAGTTGTACCACTGAATATATATGTGAGGAGGAGCACGGGGAGAGACTGCAATACAGAGGATACACGGGCACCTTGAACTTGATCCACAATGACATGCACAATATAGTAATGACTGAACAGCACTGCAATAATATAAAGTCACAGAAACTATCCGGGCAACAGATAACACAGTCAATGATGGTAATAGTCTCAGCGGATAGTAAACTCCAGAGGAGAGCAACTCAGTCCAGCAAGATATTCAATACACCAGCACAGTCAATGAGAAGTATGCATACCGTGGTTCAGGAGCAGGCTGTCAGACAGGAGTGCAGAGATACCTGAACGGCTAGAGGCCGGCAGGATGCGAAGTCCCTGGAGGGTGAAGCGGTAATCAAGTAGGTGCAGCGCACAGGTAGGTAGACCAGCAGGGGAACAAATACTCAGGAAGCAGTAGTATGTAGAACTGGACTCCTGGAGGGCCCTGAAGAGTAGCGATGGTCTAGATGAGATGAAAGCAATGAGGCGCAGATCCGATGCAGACTGGCGAGTAGTGACCAGCGGGAACACGGAGAAGCACGGAGAGCGGATCAGCTGTTGTAGAATGAGTAGAACTGAGGAGTAGCAGCCAGCAGGACTCTGCAGGTACACGGAGGTAGCGGATAGCAACCAGCAGGTGCAGCCACGATGAAACACGGGAGAGTAGAGCTGAGCTGGAACTGTTGAGCACGGAGAGCAGCGGATAGGAATCGATTGTAGCAGTCTCGAGGAAACACGGGAGAGATGAGATGAGCTGAAGACTGAAGTGCACGGAGGCAGCAGATAGGAATCAGCCAAACAGTCACAATGAAACACAGAAGGGTTGAAGTGGTCTGAGGACTGTAGTGCACGGAGGCAGCGGATAGGAATCAGTTGTAGCAGTCTCGATGAAACACGGCAGAGTTGAAGTGGTCTGAAGACTGTAGTGCACGGAGGCAGCGGATAGGAATCAGCTAACAGTCACAATGAAACACAGAAGGGTTGAAGTGGTCTGAAGACTGTAGTGCACGGAGGCAGCGGATAGGAATCAGCTAACAGTCACGATGAAGCACAGGTGAGTTGAAGTGGTCTGGAAACCACAGGAGTAGAAGTGGTCTGGAAACCACAGGAGTAGAAGTGGTCTGGAAATCACAGGAGTAGAAGTGGTCTGGAAACCACAGGAATCAGCAGCGCTGAATACAGGAGGAAACACAGGAACACCTTCAGAGGCTCATGGGGAATGAGACTCCAAGATCAGGCAATGTGGTATTGACCACAGGTGCTTAATATAGGGAGTGTTGCCTGATCTGCCAATTAAGTTAAAGGAACAGGTACTGAAGGGTTTGAAAGGGCTGCGCATGCGCAGACCCTCAGGATGGTGGACGGCCACGGTTCCTAAACATACGGAAAGAAGCACTCACAGTCCGGTGAGTGACACTGTATAGATCATCATCATCATCATCACCATTTATTTATATAGCGCCACTGATTCCGCAGCGCTGTACAGAGAACTCACTCACATCAGTCCCTGCCCCATTGGAGCGTACAGTCTAAATTCCCTAACACACACACACACACACACACACACACACACAGACAACAGAGAGGGAGAGACTAGGGTCAGTTTTGATAGTAGCCAATTAACCTATCAGTATGTTTTTGGAGTGTGGGAGGAAACTGGAGCACGTAGAGGAAACCACGCAAACACAGGGAGAACTTACAAACTCCACACAGATAAGACCATGGTCAGGAATTGAACTCATGACCCCAGCGCTGTGAAGAATAAGTGCTAACCACTAAGCCACTATGCTGCCCCATAATATATATATATATATATATATATATATATATATATACATATATATAGACACACATATATATATATATATATATATATATATATATATATATATTTATATATATATATATATATATATATAAACAACTGTAAATATATATATATATATAGCTGGTTAAATATAATTAAATGAATAAATAGAGAGCAAGTTCAATTGCCCTCTGAGTAATACTAATAGGATTCACTATAACCCATATATTTGGGTGAAATTATAGTGCAATATCCATACAGAGTGATTACAACTCAATATAGAATTAAATTGGTATATGTTGTGGAAGGTGACAACTTTATAGCCAACCCACACCTGATTTGTTGTCCATTTAGTTGCAAATCTGGAAATTAGGGGAAATCTATGTCTAAATATCTATCTCTGTTGATTTAATTATTTTGAGCTATATTCTGAGCACATATTATTATGTACTGAATTGTATCACATACAATAAGGAGACATTCCCAGTGTGTGGTTGTAATACCCCCCACTACACTACACTACACATTTTAATATGTTTGCTGACATATTGATTTTATTTTACATTATTCATAGACGTCATAAAAATGTAACAATAAAGTTGTGTTTTGTAATTTTCCTAAGCCAAATGAATAATAAATATTATAGGTACTAACAGAATTTAGTTTGTTTGATTTGTGCACCAAAATAAAAAATGTTCTCTTCTTTCTTCTAAGTAATTATTGTGAATAGTAGTAGCACTTCCTGACATATATATATATATATATATATATATATATATATATATATATATTAATATATATATATATATATATATATATATATATATATATATATATATATATATAATATTTCTGTGATATTGTATATATTGAATGAGTAGGGACACTATTGAGCTAAAAGATTTGGGCATAATTTAAACATTTATTTATATAGATACAAACTAGTGCGGCAGTACTCCTAATTTCTTGCACATATATTAGAAGTTATACAGCTACAGATTCCTCTGCAACTTCAAATATCCTTATAATTTACATTAGGTTGCACATTATCCAATATTTAATTATATATTTATATTTCAAATAGTGACCTGGTTGTTGCCCAGTAAATTTATAATGAACTGGTGGGATGTAGATAAGTTGTGCTGGATCTCTGCGTTATTTTTATGCAATTTATTTTGTTTTTTGTATTTTGTAATTTATTATTTATGTAATGTATTTTGCAGTAAGTATTAAATATATCTACTACTTGGAGACATTATTAATGTATATATAGTTATTTACAGAGTAAGCAAGGTGAATTAATTTTTTTTTTTTATCATTTAAAGTGAGGTGGCAGTAACTTTAATTTATTGCTAGGATGTTTTGGGGCTTTTAATTGAATGTGGGGCTGAGTTTTATATGTGAATATGATATATTTAATGCAGGGATGGTTGTGGGAAATGGTTATATTTATTAAATATAAATGCTATAAATTTATTGTGAGGGTTGTTTGAAGAAAGGGAACTATGTTTATTTATTAAATGAGAATACCATTAATTTAATGTTGGGGCTGGCTGGAGGGAAATAGGTGTATTTATTAAATGTGTATGCTATTAATTAAATATCAGGGCTGGTTGGAGAGAAATAGATCTATTTATCAATTGTGAATAATATTATTTAAATGTTAGGGCTGGAGGAGGCCTAATTATTAAACGTGGGTGCTATTTATTTAACGCCAGTGTTTGTTGGAGTTTTCTACATTTCATGTACTCAATTTTTTCCATATAGGGCCCCCAACATTCTAGGATCCAGGTGAACAACAACTGAGCTAAAGACACCAGCAGCCACAGGTAGTTGAAGTGACAAGAACAGGTAGGAGAGAGCAGGACAGTTTTCCATCTGTCCTGAGTCTTCTTGGCAGTCTTAGATTTGGGTGACTGTCTCACTTATTCAGGATTTGGTCTGACTGCAAAGACAGCTGGGAGGTATGTTCCACTTGACACTGTACTGCTCATCAAGGCAGAGCTGCGTGCACCTAACAGTAGTGTAAAGTGTATTGCCTGTGTGTTTATCTTAAATTTGTTTAAAATGATAACCATGTTACATCATAGAGGTCCGTCCTGTCTTAAGTGCCCCAGGCAACCCCCAGAGCCTTAATCCAGCACTGCCTCCCTGGCCTGTCCCTGTCATGTTTTATAACTGCTGCTCCTTTCTTCAGCCAAGAAGGAGTTAACTTTCAGAGGACCAGCCAGCTTACTCAAGTTTGTCCCTCTCGCATATCTTTTGACCTGTGTTGCTTAAATTACTCCTTTGACTCCTCTGTCCATCAAATTACCTGTACACCTGATCTCATTAACTCTCTTTATTACCTGACAGTGCCCCTGCAGACCAATACCCCCAGCAGAGTAATGCACAGTAACATCGCTTGATGACATCACAAGATTTCCCATTATTATGTGAAGACACATTGAGCGTAGGGAGCCAAGAACTAAACAGAATGGTTCCTCTATGTCATGGAAGGTGTCCAACATTTTTTTAAAAAACTAATTAAATAGCCGTAATAGACCCATATGGTCTATTTTGCAAAAATAACCATATGTCCTAACTTAGATCTGCTGCTTTCTTTCTTCTGCAGATTACAATACAAGCAGACATGCCCATCCCCACTAATGCCTCTCCCCACTAATGCCTCATCATCTGTGTTATATTCCACATTTTGAATTGGTTTTCAATGGTGTAGAAATAGAATCTACTTCCATCAACCAATGACATGGCAGCAGGTGCCCTCTGAAGAGAGAAGACACCATATTCAGATACCATTAGATACACTAGCAGGATGTCTCTAACCAAAGGTGAACAGTATGGAGAGGGTTATAATTGCAAAACAGATCCAGTAGGTCTATTACAAATATATTTTAAGGAAGAAAATCATCAAGAAAGCTGGACAAGTATTTAAATACTTACCTTTAATTACATTAACATATACATTGCATAGAAATATAAAACACAAAAAATGAAATCCTGCCTTATAAAGAAAAGTAGAGCACTTGGTTATTCTTCAAAACATGGGACATAGTCAAAGCCAAAACCATTGGTGCAGCACATGGGGCCCATGGAGATAATGGGGCCCTGGTTCCCTCCTCCCCCACTACCTGCACCAGGACCCACATCTCGCTAGTTCCACCTCTGCAGAGATCTATCAGCATTTGTCACTCTCATAAGATACAGTAACTGTGAACCTGTCTGGCAGGTTGTCCGTTTAAGAATAGACCAAGTGATATTCTAAGTTTAAACTCCTATTCAGCTCCAGGCACCTATGCCTTGTTGGCAACATTAATTACAGATATTGTGATTTAATTTACTTCTGTGTTATATCTGAAGATTGGTACTGTATCTCAGATTTGTATTACAAAGCTGCTTATACTTTGACACACTCAACAAAAGGTAACCTCAACCTTTTTAACCTTCAGAATGAATCCTTAATTTTCTCTGTGAGAGTCTCTTAAACTCTTACCAGTTGTGAATTTCAAGGTTGACAAATCAATGTTGAACTAAAATCAATAAGAACACATGGGAATTAGCCTGTAACTGTTCCAGTTTTATTCTTCTCTGCATTTCTTAAGTCTGTGGGCTAGATTAACTAAACTGCGGGTTTGAAAAAGTGGAGATGCTGCCAATAGCTACCAATCAGATTCTAGATATCATTTAAATAGTTTATTCTGCAAAATTAAAGCTAGAATCTGATTGGTTGCTATAAGCAACATCTCCACTTTTTCAAACCCGCAGTTTAGTAAATATACCCCACTTGTCTAATTCACTGAACACAACAATAAATAAGTTTAATGACTAAAGGATTTATGAACGTTGACTCAGATTTACAAATACTTATTTCTAACTTGGACCATTGGAGATGAGAGTAATCAGCATTAAACTTAGACACATGGGGATCATAATATTTTAAAAATATACAAATTCCACTAATTCATTTGATGGCATTAAACTTGTTTTTCCTGCATTTAAAAAACCTTTAAAAAACATTAACTGAATTAGTCCCGGATTAGGGTATTCTTGCAGAGCCCACCAGTACAATTGGTTTTAAGGGCTTAAAGTAGAGTCAAGAATAGTAAAGTTTACATCTAAATACAAAATGATTTAAATACAAATTAAAACTACAAATGCCTAATAGCCCACAATAAGGACTTGTGTACATTAATGTACATTCCTAAAGCCTGTCAAATGTATGTTAATGCTGAAAGCCCAACAAATGTAGGACAATGGAACTCTGCACACACATTTTCTGACAAGTGTTTGTTTTGACTGCCTGCAGCGTTCACAAGTGTTAATACATAATATAATGAAATGGAGCTCTGTGCGAGCTCTCATTTATTACATAGTACACTATGTTGCAGGGAGGCTTTGAGAACATGCTTCTATCACTTTTCTAAAAGCTAGGGCAAAGTTCATTGTTCTGTCCTTTCTCTGTGTGGGCTTGAACACCATCAACATTTGTGTTGCCACAGCCATTGGTCATGGCATTAATTATAAATTATTACCCCAATCATTTTAAAAATTTGGCTCCTATGTGGCTGTGTACCAGTTAATAGAATCTTGGTTTCCCAATAGGATATATAACACAGAAACACGAACAGCAACCTCATTAAGAGACAAAATTTGTTCTTTAAAAATATTAATTCTCATTCATGTATATGTTAAAAAATACAGCATATATTTTTATTGTTAAAAACATAATATAGCATGTTACATTATGGTACATTGTTAATACTCATTGTTGGCGGGGTTATTGTTAGCTGTAACCCCACTTAATTATACAGGTCAGACCTGTTTTAGCCAGCAGTAGGACTTTGCAACCTTTGATAAATAAGTCTCTGTCTTTTCTGGTGTGCTGTCGACCTGAAAGATAACGCTTGCGATGCCATGTCATTTCACATGGTGTGTCATACCCAATTCATCATGGACTGACATCAAGTGCCTATGGCTATATGCTGGTAACAGTTTAACATAATAACAAGAACAGTAAAATTATACTGTGCGTGCGCTAGTATGCCAGCAATAGGTCCTCATTGTGAAAGCAGCATTCTGATTATATTAATTTAGATCAAATTAAATAAATTATTTATCACAGCACACATGGAGCCACAATCATCTGTTACACTCTCCTTATCATAAATGATACCCTCTGACATTCTATATGAGAAAATCTGGATAAATATGACCAAACATCTGTGTGACAGACCCGGGCCTTATATTGAGGATATCGTGCCAACCTGGTCTGTCCTCAGTAGGCCAATTGAATAACCATGGCCCACTCTGTTATTAATTGCCACCTGGTGGCCAGATCTGTTATTGCTGTGGTGTCCAGAGAGGGAGGGGGGAGGCGGCTCACAGGAAGTGTGAATCAGCTGTGGACCCTGTGACATCAAAAAGTAGTGGAAGGGGTTAAAAAGAGGAGGGTCAGGACCTTATCTAAAATCAGGAGGGGGTCTCTCCCTGTTTGCTAACTATTGTTCTAGCAACTCTGAAACACAGTCCGAATGGCACCATCACCGCAGGGGGTAGACCACTGATGTCATGCACTATTTCCACCCCTGTTACCACCCAAACTCTTCTCACCACCAATCACAAGAGGATAATGAGTGGGGAGTTGACCCAGGGAGGTGGCCAGGATCAGATGTCTTGTGAGAAGGGACAAAAAGGAGCTGTCTGGGGGAGGGGGTTGTTATTGGAGAATCTTGAGACAGTGAGGACTTGGACTGTTTGAGAGTAACCGTATTCTCGCAGGGCCTTAAAGGAATGCTTGAGGCAGGAGCTTCTTGACAGAGATCGGACAGTGTACCTCTAGGACTGATTCTGTTACCACTCCATCGGGAGACACTCGCAGATTCTGGGGAATTGGTGAGCCTACATCGGTGGGGAGACTAAAACCCAGGTTCCCACCAAGCTGGTGGAGAGTTGGCCGAGCGGCTGGGATCAGCAAGCTACACAGACCCACCTTAAGGATCAGAAACCCTGGCCCACTTGGATTGTCAGCTGTGGATTTTATTACCAGGAATTTGGGCCTGATAGGACTCTGTGCTTGCAGGTAACCTGCTGGGGACTTTGTTGGGGAGTTTTTACATGCACTGGTGATTTTCTGACACTTGATATATTTGGTGGGGGAACAAGTTTCTCCTTGGGGAGCACTGTTGTATTTTACTAAGTGTGTGCACTTTGTTTAATAAAAGGGATTATTATTTCTTTCCTGTCTCCTTACATGTGTGACCTGTGAACCTAGAGGACCGGATATCTAGAGAGCTTTGGTTATAACCCCGGTGTCCTCACAATCTGTTAAAGTAAAACCACTCCCTGCATCCTACACTATCACATTCACTCTTAACCAGCAAGGAACACACTGAGTCTGGAACTCAGGCTGTGCTTTAAATTCTAGAGTTGGCAGGAATGCAAATGAACATTGCAATATCAAATTAATATCTAGGGGGGAGTTCTAGGTTTCTCCAGCTCTTCTGTGAACAAACATCTTGTCATCTCCTGGTTTTGGCCCCAGTGTTACTGATTTGACTTGAACTCCATTACAACACAAAAGACTCACATCCAAAGGCCACTGTGATGTACAGTTATGACATAGTCATTACTCTAGAATGGTAACAGCAAGATTTACTGGCAATAGCTACTGCGCTAGGGCACATATGAGATTACCACCGAGAAGTCAAGGAAGAGATAATTATAATAATTCAATTATTGATAACCAACATTTAGACAGAGCAGACTTTTCCCAACACTTGTAGAACCTGATCTTCTGACTTGCATTACATGTCACATATACATAATGTGTTATCATGTCCTATGCTTCTTTTCTCTGCAGCCATTATGTAAATTTGATATCTACCAAAACTACTGACTGGAATTGGCAGATTCATAAATCTAGATAAACAATAGGGTACTGAATATGATTTGAGATCGCCTTTCATTTCCAAGAAAGAAAACAATCTCCAGCCTCTGAGGTTGCAAATGGTTGTTCAACATTCTGAAATAGAAGAGAAAATGTTTCTGATGAACTTGAGAAAAGCAAGCAAAATAAATCATCATTAAACCACAAAGCAATGAAAAGCATTACAGTGTTAAGGCGAGAATAAAAACTCTTGATGGGAGAGCTTGATAATTTACAGCTCCAAAGGGACAACTTTCTTAATGCTTCCGTCATGTTTGTATACATATGAAAAGTGTGCGTGTGCGTGAACGGATAGCCTGTATGAAAAAGCAAGAACTACAAATCATCTATGAAGATTTCATTTTGCAGCGGAATTATGATAACATTTGTAATCCTTCTCGATTGTTATTTAAATTCCATTCCATGAATTTCCAAGGTGGTGAGTGTGACAACCTCCATTGTAGCAGTAGTCATGTCTGTGATACGGAAATTAGTGTGAGCATACTGGTAGCTTGAATTATAAAATAAAATCTACAATTCATAGGCCATTGGTTTCAATTGTTATTTAAATTCCATACAATAAATGTCCATAGCGGTGTGTGTGTGTGCTGAATGACTGACTACATCTATATGATATTTAGATATATGCTAATATTTGCAATAAACTGAGCTCTGAAACTCAGCTATATGTTGCATAATGCATATTTATGGGGCTTTCTTTTACCCTTTTCATTGTAAATACTGTATGTTCTTTGGTCCTATTAATCTCTTATCTGGCGTCAGAAAGCTGAATCCACTCTTTAGAGTTAGATATTAAAACAAGACTTCGCCCAGGCCTAGAGTAAAATTATAGATAGCTGTATAATTGCCTCTTGAGGATGAGTAAACATTGGAAGTCAGGGTTTGCAGTTATAAATAATGGCTCATAAACAAGGTACAGGGTCAGGAACTGGAATCTAAAGTAAATAAACACGGTCAAAATTCAGAGTAACTAAACATTACAAACAAAATGCCTCAGCAGTCCAGGGTGTCCTATAGATGAAATCAGACACAAATGGCATCGGTTAAAACAATGTTCTTCCATATGCTAGGCTCTGTTTTGAGATGATTTGTTCTGTGTATCTCGATACATGTGCATGTGTATGTGTGTGTATATATATATATATATATATAATATAAATGTCTAGTGGCGTGTGTTAGTCTGTCTGTGTGTGTGTGTGTGTGTGTGGTATACTGACATTATTGACAAGTTGAGGGGTCAAACTCATTTTCGTGAGGTAATTTTACCTCATGAACACACATGTGTACAGTGGCGGATCCAGGGGGGTGCGATCGGGGCAATCACCCCCCCCCTAGCAGGGGTTTGCTGCCGACGGCTGCACAGTATGTGCAGGTCCGTTTGGCAGTGACAGTGTGCTGCCCGGCTGCTCTGATTGTGTTTTAAACACAATCAGAGCAGCCGGGCAGCACACTGTCCCTGCCTGTCACTGCCGAGCGGACCTGCACATACTGTGCAGCCCCCGGCAGCCTCAGAAGTCGGAAAGCGGGCGGGGCCTAAATCGCCCCGCCCTAACATCCCCCCGGGGAACAAACATTTTCTAGATACGCCCCTGCATGTATAGCGGCGTGTGTTAGTGTGTGTGTGTGTGGAAAAAACTATTTTCTCAGAAAGGGCTCATCCGAATGACCTGAAATTTGGTATACTGACATTATTTGACAAAAAAATGCATGAGTATCATGCATGGGTTAACTTGTATATATATATATATATATATATATATATATATATATATATATGGAATAGAACACGATATCAGATTGGCGCTTTACCCAATGTATGGATAATAAATACAATGATAATCAAAAAGTGATAATAAACAAAGATATAAATAAACATAAACCATAAACAAAACACCTCCACAAATATGTGTGGCAGCCAAGTCTCCAATATCAGATGGTCAGACCGAAAAGAGGTATCAAAATGATAAGTTATGGAAAGACGGCGCCTTCAGGTGTAAAAACAGACATGTTTTTACACCTGAAGGCGCCGTCCTTCCATAACTTATAATTTTGATATATATATAGATATATATATATATATATATATATACATATATCTAATATATATAAGCCTAGTGCATGTGTTAGTCTGTGTGTGTGTGAAAAAAAAAAACAAGCTGCAGCGCCACCTGCTGGGCGGAGTTATACACTGACCTACTAAATTCTTAGTGTGTGTGGGAAAAAAAACTCAGAAAGGGCTGAAATTTGGTATACTAAGATGTTTTTAATTTGTTAATTTAATTTGTTAATTGTTAAAAGTGTTTTTTAAAGATTTAAAAAAAATATATATATATTTCTTGAAGGAGAAGTGACAGTTGGGAGTGGTTGGTGGTTGCCGGGGGTGACGGTTGGGAGTGGTTGGTGGTTGCCGGGTGTGACAGAGCGAGAGGAGTGTGATACTCAGGACCGCTGAGAGAGATCCCTGTGTCTGGATAGACATCTGGATAGATGTGGCGATAAAGATGAAGGATGAGGTGATGGAGAAAAATGATGAGGTGGTGACATGTGGACAAAACCACGTTAAAAAAGGGCGCTTACGTCGGGAAGTAACGCTCTTCCCCTGAGGAGGCCTGGGCTAGGCCCAAATGCATGACAAGAACCTTTTTAACACCTTAAGTAGCTTGATTTGACTAGAATGCATGAGTATCATGCACGGGTTAACTTGTATATATATATGTCTAATATATATAAGCCTAGCGGCGTGTGTTAGTGTGTGTGTGTGTGTAAAAAACTATTTTCTCAGAAAGGGTTCATCCAATTGACCTGAAATTTGGTATACTGACATTATTTGACAAAAAAATTATAATAGTGAAGTCAGTTAACTTCCATCATCCCCCCTTCCCCCCGTGGGAGGGGTAGTAAAGGCTAAATTTACCAGTTGAGGGCTCAAACTCTTGATCGTGTGGGTATTTATTTACCAGAGCCTGTGTTTGGTCATGGACAATTGTATGTCGCATTTTCACGAGTACGGAGAAGCAGTGATGTGAAAGTGCAGGTTATGAATACTGCCCTTCAAGGAAGACTGATTGAGCACAGCGATAAGGTGTTTAGCAGAAACGTTGTGTAGCGAGAGGTTTTAGAACAATAAGACGATGGAGATTAAGGATGTGGCGATGAAGATGAAGGATGAGGTGATGGAGAAGAATGATGAGGTGGTGACATGTGGACAAAACCACGTTAAAAAAGGGCGCTTACGTAGGGAAGTAACGCTCTTCCCCTGAGGAGGCCTGGGCTATGGTCCAAATGCATGATAAGAACCTTTTTAACACCTTAAGTAGCTTGATTTCACTAGAATGCATGAATATCATGCACGGGTTAACTTGTATATCTAATATATATAAGCCTGTGTTAGTCTGTGAGTGGAAAAAAAAACAACAAGCTGCAGCGGAGTTATACACTGACCTACTAAATTCTTAGCATTATCTAATATATAAAAGTAAAAGCCTAGCGGCGTGTGTTAGTGTGTGTGTGGGAAAAAACTATTTTCTCAGAAAGGACTCATCCAATTGACCTGAAATTCGGTATACTGACATTATTTGACAAAAAAATTAGAATAGTGAAGTCAGTTAACTTCCATCATCCCCCCTTCCCCCGTGGGAGGGGTAGTAAAGGCTAAATTTACAAGTTGAGGGCTCAAACTCATTTTCGTGAGGTAATTTTACCTCATGAACACACATGTGTAGCGGCGTGTGTTAGTGTGTGTGTGTGTGTAAAAAACTATTTTCTCAGAAAGGGCTCATCCAATTGACCTGAAATTTGGTATACTGACATTATTTGACCAAAAAATTAGAATAGTGAAGTCAGTTAACTTCCATCATCCCCCCTTCCCCCCGTGGGAGGGGTACTAAAGGCTAAATTTACAAGTTGAGGGCTCAAACTCATTTTCGTGAGGTAATTTTACCTCATGAACACACATTAAAAAGGGCGCTTGCATCGGGAAGTAACGCTCTTCCCCTGAAGAGGCCTAGGCTAGGCCCAAATGCATGACAAGAACCTTTTTAAGACCTTAAGTAGCTTGATTTCACTAGAATGCATGAGTATCATGCACGGGTTAACTAGCACGTATATATATATATATATATATATATATATATATATATAGTGTTGCCAGCTAGGTACTAATACTAGTACATAGCCTGCGTATTGCTATCCTAAAGGCAGGGTAATATAGGCATTTACCATTTTCTTCTTTCTGTCAGACATAATTCTGCGATCGATACATAATGGAGGTTATATTTTGTTGCTATAATTATGATTGAAAAAATAAATCACAAGTTTTATGTGCTGGAGGCCATGTTCTGATGTCTATCACATTTGGAATTGCTATGCTTTTTCCTTACTATTTGTTAGCTGTTTTTTTTTTTTGCATTTATATAACTGTACTCATGTATCAGCTATTTGTGCAGGGTGAAATTTGCTATACCTATATAAATGTTGTATTGAGCCCAATATCTAATGCCTCTGTTACTTGTAACCATAGGTTGCTACCCAGGCATGGATGTGTGGAAAATATTAAGTCAACAGAATTGTAGAGGGTGGCAGAGATAACATGATGAAACTATTCCGTAAAATAGTCACCTCATTTCGTATTTGGCCATGAAATTTGGTGGGTTTCACCAGAGCAATTTGGCTTTAATTATCCCCAGTATTATCCCAACCACACCATACATTCATAGATTATGGATTTTACAAAATACAAATTTACAAACATAATGTAGAGCAGAATTGCACAGAATGGCTAATTTGGGAGTAGAAGAATATTTTTCACGGAACTCCGTGCTGTTAAATTACCTGTTCTGCCATGAAACTCAATTATTGTGAAATGTTGCTGGAATTACACCCATCTTTGTTGGTAAGGAGAAGCAAGTATTGATGAGGTGCTGACTGTCCATTTAATGTATGCATAGGGCTAGTGTCATAGGTCTGAATGTATGTGCATTTCATCATCATCAACATTTATTTATATAGCGCCAGCAAATTCCGTAGCGCTTTACAATTCTGTTCATTCTGTGACAATGTAAGTGTCACGGGCACTAGGAGTTTCTACCCAGGTTCCACCAGATGGTAATGCTGCCAGAGGGGCGGAGTTACACCACGAACCTCTGAGCAGTGAGGTGAATGGTTGGAGTGTAAGGAACAGCAGGTAGATAGGAGATGAGTGAGGAAGTCAGCGACTTGCAGCTATAGATGTGATGAGTCAGTGACTTGCAGCTATAGATGTGATGAGTCAGTGACTTGCAGCTATAGATGTGATGAGTCAGTGACTTGCAGCTATAGATGTGATGAGTCAGTGACTTGCAGCTATAGATGAGATGAGTCAGTGACTTGGAGAGCAAGTTGTACCACTGTAGTGATGAGGAGACAACTACCTAAGGCTGCAGGTGCCTTAAGTAGGGTGAGGTGATTGATCCATCAATCACATTAGTGGTCAGGTGTAGTTGTTAAAGGGACCTGCGCATGCACAGTGCGACAGGATGGCGGATGGCCGCGGTTCAACACAGGTGTGAGCGGGAAAGATGGAGAACCGCGTACCAGAGTGGAGGCACTCACACTCCGGTGAGTGACAGTACCCCCCCTTTTAAAGGTGGGCACAGAACACTTGGCCGCGGTTCAACACAGATGTGAGCGGGAAAGATGGAGAACCACGTACCAGAGTGGAGGCTAAAAGTAGCAAGTTTGTTGGTGGTGGTGGAATATCCAGTGTGACCTAAGGGAACAGGAAAATTAATATTAGGCCTTTTGTTAACTGCTTATAGCATGTTTATAAAGCTCACTTGATAAGTTTCTCTCTTATTCTCCACCTGTTACCGTTAAGTTGTGCAACCCCTTTGCCTGTCATGGCCACTAGCTCAATATTTACTTGCCTTTTTAATATTTCCCTATTCTGTGAGCTCCCTGTATAGTTAGTGTAGCAGTGTTATAATTCTTTTTATTCATTTCCTATTCAGGAACTTCTTGTAGTGGTGTATTTTATATATACCATGGCTTAATCTTTACCACTACTGTGACCTATTTTACTACTTTATTTTCAGCTGCTCCTTGTGTGTTTTGCTATGTCTTTATGTTAACAGGTAGAGTTGTATATTTTAATTGACATTTGATGTAACAGCTCTTCTGTGCTCTCTGCATTGGATACAATTGTAACAACAAATAAACAACTCTCTTCATGCTCATATGCATCTGTCTAAGTAGAAAACTACATTTGCTGGCATTTATCTATGCCCACTAGACTGCTTGTGTGAAAGGTAATTGAAGTAGACTGCAAAAAGCCTTTTGGAGGACAACATGACTGATTACATAACACATACAGTAGACTGCAACCTGATTTTCCCCAGTGTCGCCCTTACAGAGTAAGGCAAACAGCTACAGCCTCATAATCAGGCTATTTACTGACCTGCTGGTTAGAAAGCTCAGACTAGTCTAAGGGAATTAAGATAATATTGTTTTGATGAACTTCAATTCTGAATGAAAAAATGTGTCACCAGTAGCAGTGGAACCCTGTTGTCACACGCCGGCCTCCAGTGGGCACCATTTGAGGACCGGTGCGCGTACCCTCCTCCTGATTCTTCGCTTTACTTGCCGGCTGTCATGTCGGCGGCAGTCCTGCACTTGCGCAGATCGTCTCACCTGTTCTATCTGCCCTGTTCTCTCATTGGTTGTACCTTCCTGACATCCCTTTATAAGGCTCCTCCCCTCACCTATCAGTGCTTGTTCTTCGTGTCTACTTTTGGCCTGGAAGCAGCTCCCCTCTCCTCTGCATGGTGTTCGGCCGCTACCCATCCAGTGTACTGCCACTGATGTACGCTAACCTGTTCCACTCATTAGTGGTAATTGCTGTGGATCATCACCCACTAACTATCCAGTGTACTGCCACTGATCACTGCTTACCTGTTCCACTAGTTAGTGGTAATTGCTGTGGATCATCACCCGCTTTCTAATATCTATTACACACGTTTTAAATTGAATTTGCCCATCCTGTAATATCATCTATCCCAGGCACATATTGATCTCAGCTACTAGAGTTTCATATTGTCTGTTTTTAAAGTTTGACATGGGTGCGCTAAGGTTCATGCAGTCTGTTTTTCAGCTAATGTTGCTGGAGATTCACTTGCTGTTATTTTGTGCCAGAGATTAGTGAGACTCAATGACATTGAATAAAAATACTCATTTAAGTATACAAATAATCACCATCCATTTATTTTTTATTGGTAAGATTGAATTATGTTATATAATATTATCATAAAAAGCTTTGTTGTTTAATGTATCTTTCTCACACGTTTCTCATCTCTGCAATTTACATCATCAGTGGAAGCTTATAAAAACCTATTTGCGCTCATCCATGAGTAAGGAAAGGCTAAATGCTTAGACTTTATTATTCAATGAAAATCCCATTACTGAAGAATTGGATATGGGTGAAATCATGAAAAAAAATAATTTCCTGATTTAAAAGCCAGAAAGAAGACATTTTAAAAGATGGAATGGTAACATAATATAGTGGATATATTAAAAAGTATTTGCTAACTGTAATATGACATTTCTTTAATTAGTATATAAATATTTTCTTTTCCACCTATCCATTCTGTCTTGTACTAGCATAGCCCAACTATAATACTAGATGGTACTTTTATAGTGCTCTAGATCAGATAATGAAGTATGAGACAACAATAATAATGTCTGCCCAGAGAACAATGACGGCTTGTGCCGGAACAGTGTACCATTTAGCAGCTAAAAACATACCTGTTACAAATGTACTTTATGGCTTAAAAGGTAATAAAGAAACTTCTACAAAGTATAGTTATTTGGTTGTAGAAGAACCTTAAATAACTGAGAAACCAATTTAAAGACTTGCAGCCATTAAAGTACAATGTTGAAGTTGCAGGGTTGTATTTTTTTCAATTCTGTCAACAGTATTATACCAAATAACACACCTTATGAACAGTAATTTTTAAAGCGATGCTTCCAGAAATCTTTTGTACAAATAGCAGAACACTTAGGCTAATGTCACACTGGTGCTTTGTGTAAGCTGTATATGTTAGTATTAGGAACCTGGCTCATTAATTCTATTTCTCTGCATATAAATTCATGTCACATGAGCTCTGATATGCTCTATGAATCAAGCTTATAGCTAATCCAAATAAAAGGAAAATCTATGAAGGTGATATATTCTGCTAGCTTCTGTCTAAATTAAGCTGACATTTAGGGCAGATGTATTGCAATAGAATTCCGAAATAGAAAACAAATTGGGAATGGAACAACGGGTTTAGCAAAACCACAGCTTTATCATTCATGCAATCAGATACTTAAAACAGACTACCATAGAACTGAGACACCATTAGTCTCTGGTATGGCTATTATAAGAGAATTATCTAATGAGATTTTTGTTTGGGGTCATTTGATATTGAGAATAGAATGAAAAAGTCAGAGGTGACTACATATTTATTACACAGCAGGGAAGGGGCATGTTTCAGGGGCCATATGGTGTACACCAATCAGCTACAACATTAAAACCACCTACCTAATATAGTGTAGGTCTCCCTTGTGCCACTGAATTAACTCCAACCTGTCGAGGCATGGACTCCAAGAGATGAAGGTGTTAGCAGCAGATCCTTTAAGTCCTGTAAGTTGCTAGGTGGGGCCTCCATGGGTCGGACTTGATTTCCCAGGGTACATTATCCTGCTGGAACAGGCTACTGCCATCAGTGAATACCATCACCATGAACGGGTGTATTTGATCAGCAACAATTTTTATGTTGTTGGTACATGTCAAGGAAACATCCACAAGAATGCCAGGACCCAAGGTTTCCCAGCAAAACATTGCCCAGAGCATTACACTGACTCCACCGGCTTGTCTTCTTCCTATTGTGCATCCTGGTGTCATTTCTTCTTCAGGTAAATGACACACACGCACCCGGCCATCCACATGATGGAAAAGAAAATGTGATTAATCAGACCAGGCCACCTTCTTCCATTGCTTCATGGTGCCATTCTGATGCTCACACGCCCATTGTAGACGCTTTTGGCGGTGGACAGGGGTCAGCATGGGCACTCTGACCAGTCTGCGGCTACACAGCCCCATATGCAGCAAGCTGTGATGCACTGTGTGTTCTGACACCTTTCTACCATAGCCAGCATTAACTTTTTCAGCAATTTGTGCTACAGTAGCTCTTCTGTGGGATTGGACCAGATGGACTAGCCTTCACTCCCCACATGCATCAATGATCCTTGGGTGCCCATGACTCTGTTGCCAGCTTAGCAGTTGTCCTTCCTTGGGCCACTTTTGGTCTGTACTAAACACTGCAGACCGGAAACACCCAACAAGACCTGCTGTTTTGGAGATGCTCTGACCCAGTCGTCTAGCCATCACAAGTTGGGCCTTGTTAGAAAGCTCATCCTTACGCTTGCCCATTTTTCCTGCTCGCAACACATCACACATCAACTTAAAGAACTGCCTGTTCACTTGCTGCCCTTGACAGGTCCTATTATATCGAGATAATCAGTAATATTCACTTACCTGCTAGTGTCGTGGCTGATCAGTGTATATCCTGGATTTAATCACAATCATATAAATTGGAAAGTCCCAGTGTCAGGCTTTTAATAATATTGACACTGAATAATTATTAACAGAACATCTGAGAGTTCGTACTCAGTCAACCTTCTATCCCCAAGACCTTTTGGCTTTAAACTTCTAGAATTTGGTGGTGGTGATGTGTGGAATACACTGATCAGTGAGGTTTTATCCATGTTATGCAATCAATATGAATACACTGAATTTGCAAAGCAAAATATATTGTCTAATTGCTTTAAATTGCAATAAATGAGTTATTGTTTACTTATATATTTACTGGGGCATGTAACTGTATTGAAATGTCCTCTGTAATGGCAATGTGTCAATAATATTTATTTTCTATATCAAATATTTAGCATATCGTTGTGCTCTTCTGGTCGTTTTCTTTTTCAGGTTATCTTATAATTCATTTCCCATCATCTGTTACAGCTGAGGTTCTTATTTGTTGGTTAATGCTTATTCTGTAGAAATTGGACTGGTAATACATGTATATATGTTTTAGTAGGTTTTTTTATGTGCAATTTTTGTCACTGGGGATTATATCTCTAGTGTTCTACTACTGAAGATCAAAACACAGACATGGGTTGGAGAATTGTCATTACATAAGGGAAATAAGGATAAATAATTTAAAATTCAAAATTGGTTCCCAGCTACAAATCTTTTTTTTTTTTTTAACTGAAAACGAATTGAAGAAGATTGTAATGAATTCTCAGCACGTC